>NW_026781704.1:0-200266 GCF_030144855.1 Hypanus sabinus | reverse complement strand
CCGAGATTAGGACTGGAACTAGTTCTCTGGCCCTGTCAGGGACCCGTACCAAAATTTCCCCATTACTTCCATTGTTTTTATGATTTAGTCAGTGTTGAGATGGCTTTTTAACTGTTTTCTCGGTCTTTCCTGACAATTTTATGGGTTTTATGTTGGAACAGAAATGCATATTTCCACCTGTGGTATTTCGGTGTCTTCCAGAATTATCTGCAGGTTTTCTCTGTATTTAGTCTATGCTGACATGATCCTAAACCCAGACTCATCGACCTGTAACGAAACATATTCTTCCAAACCCATCCCTATCGCTTCCACACCCACCCAAACTGCTCTCAGATATTACAATTGAGCTCTTGCTCAGTTATCGACTCTACGCTGTAACTGAACTCGGAATAAACTGGACACTGCTTACCTGATTCACTCCTCGTCCGAGGTGTGTTTGGAACTTGAATTCCCCGCATATTCACTGTTACCGGTGTAAAACGTGTCCCTATCTCTCGGTTCTGACATAACAATTTGTGTTTGACTTTCAGCCCATGTGGAACCACAAAATCCTGCCAACGTGGGAGATAAAGGAAAGATGAATTATCCTTATTTTCTCCAGGATAATTCTTTCCCCCACGACAGGAAGCAGTGGCTGTTAATTCCCTCCGTTTCGCTTTTACATTGAAGTAAATTTCATTTGTTTACTGTTTTGAACGTCCCGTTCGCCTGCCAACGCTTGATACGGGAAATCATGTGGACCTCTTCTGCCCATTCTCTCGGGTGTCATTCAGAATAATTGCTGCCCATAGAACATTACAGCAAAGCACACGCCCTTCAATCCACGATATTGTGCCGACGGTCTAGAGTAATCCAACGACAACATAATACTTCCCTCCTGTATAACCATTTTTCTATCATCCACGTGCCTACAAAAGAAATTCGTCTTTTTCCCCAATATATCCGCGTTTACTACCAACCTCGGCAGGGCATTGCGAGCACCAGCCACTCTCTGCGTGAAGACCGTATCTCTGACAACCCCCATATTTGCTTCCAGTCATATCAAAATTATGCCCTCTTTTATTTGGCATTTCCACCCTGAGGAAATGTTTCTGGCTATCCGCCATATATCTGCCTCTTATCATGTTATACACCTCTATCAGGCCAGTGCTGCGTCTCCCTCGCTTCAGAAACCCTCGCTCGCTCAATCTGTCCTCTCAAGTCATACCACCTAGTCCAGGCAGCAACCTCCTCTGCACCCGCACTAAAGTTTCCACGTCGCTGACTCGGAGCTCTCCTCCTCGCGAGGTAGGTCGGGTTACCATGGCTGATAGATTTATTTCACCCTGGTATGAGAATAATGAAATATCAGAGTCCCCAGCCGGCTACACAGGTTAAAGAGGTCGTGGTTGAGCGAACTGCAATCTTAAATGTCTGGTTGACGGTGCAGGACACAATCCTGACCATCATCACTCTGAACGAATGCTGACCATCATCACTCTTCACAAATCATTTTGGAAATGTTCTTCGTTCTGATGATCACTCTGATAATTCTCCTTTCTTTATCACATTTTCAGAGAGTTTACTGCATCGATTGAGAAAAATAGAGGGCTATGTGTAAGTCTATGTAGTTCTAAGGTAGGGACATGTTCGACACAGATCTGTGGGCCGAAAGGCCTGCATTGTGCTGGAGGTTTTCTGTGTATCTATGATTTTGCCGAAATCGCACCAACTGCATGTGGGCACGCCATGTTTACGTACAACAGAGACTTTGGAATGGACTAAAAACAAAATGCTCACAAGGTTTATGTTGGAATCGTTTGTTACCAGCTGAATGAAGATGCTTGGATTCCAGTCAGGCAGGGTCGACGCTGTAAGGATTCGCACACGGAAACCCACAGTCAGTCCGCTCGTGGGAATTTGCGGGGTGATGCGTAGGGTGATTAAAGATTTCGTTGTTCACTTGTCATCCAAAGAGAACTTCGCTCACCCTGCAACTTATTTCCTTCGATTTATAGCATTATATCAGCACCCAAATATCAAGCTGATGCCAGCACTGGGTCTCGGTTGCACACGGGAGCGTGAAGGACAGTATTATTTTTTGAACTTTCTAATGTATACTCATGCTCAAAAAATTATTGTCCTCAATTATTATTTCTCAATTTTATTTCTCATCTCTTTCCACAGTGAATCTAGTTGCGATTGGGATCCTGTCTCGGGGGAAGTGCGGCCTCTCCACCTGTACCACTCGCTACCTGGTGGCCATGGCAACGGCGGACATAATGGCTGTTACCACTGCAGTCATACTGAGGAGGATCAGTTTTTATTTCTCAGGATCCTTCTTGGATATCTACCCAGTGTGTAGCATTATCTTTGTCCTGCAGTGTGCATCCAGAGACTGTTCCGTCTGGCTCACCGTCACCTTCACCTTCGATCGGTTTGTCGCCATTTGTTGCCAGAAGCTGAAAACAAAATATTGCACCGGGAAAA
This sequence comes from Hypanus sabinus, assembly GCF_030144855.1. Taxonomy (NCBI): domain Eukaryota; kingdom Metazoa; phylum Chordata; class Chondrichthyes; order Myliobatiformes; family Dasyatidae; genus Hypanus; species Hypanus sabinus. The sequence continues at coordinate 197,797 of NW_026781704.1, read as the reverse complement.
CTGCGGTTTTGATTCTAATGACTACCTGCACTCTGATCTGCTTAAAAAACGTTCCTTTCTACTTTATACATAAGCCAGGGACACTGATTAATAACGTTTTTTGGTTCTGCAAATTAAAGGCAGATTATTACACTGAGCAGGGATGGGTGGCTTTTCATGGGTTAAACAGGATTTTAACCCCTTTTATCCCCTTTGCTTTAATCCTGCTTCTCAACTTTCTGACAGTCAGACACATCCTATTGGCCAGTCGAGTTCGCAAGGCATTAAGGGGTCAGAGCAAGGGAGACAACCGGAGTGACCCGGAGATGGAGAGCAGGAGGAGGTCGGTGATCTTACTCTTCTCCATATCCGGCAGCTTCATTCTACTTTGGTCACCCACTGTTGTAAACTTCCTGTATTATCACACTTCCCGTACAAATCCCAACAATTACACCGATTCCCAATATATCCTTGAGCAGGTCGGGTACTTGTTGCAGAATTTAAGCTGTTGCACAAACACATTTATTTATGGAGTGACTCAGGCCAAGTTCAGAGAACAGTTCATCAGCGCAGTGAAATACCCTGTGACGTCACTGCTGCGATTCATTCACAAACTAAAGAACTGACCCCGGCCACGGCCGCTTTCAATATCTCCCGACCATGAATGCACTATCTAATACCCGAATAAATTACACATGTATGCAAACAACGGCAACGATAGGTGGGAGTTTGCAGAGCAAGGGACGTTAGAATTAATGGTAAATCGCAGGTTTTAATTTGCAGAGTTTTATCCAGATATTCGAGATACAAGATTCATGATGGCTTATTGTTATTCCTCAGTGCCCGAGTGTAAAGTGGAACGAAGTGAATGTTACTCCGGATTCGATGAATGAAAAAACACAATAAAATAAACACAAACAATAAATGCATTCCTATGAAACACAATTACATGTGACTGTCATACAGAGACAGATTGCGTGCACATAAAGTGACACTAGGTGATGTGTATGTGGCGGTGTTCGAGGGTGATGGGTGGGTTTCAATGGGTGGGCCTGTTGTCAGCTGACGCTTTGGGGAAAATAGCCGTTTTTGAGCTTAGTGGCCCTGGAGTGAATGCTGTGTATCCTCTTCCCTGTTGGGAATGAGACAAGCAGTCAGTGGAAAGGACGAGTGTGATCCTCACGATATTGCTGGCCTTTTTTACCGGCACCTTTCTGTATGTATGTAATTGATGGCGGGTAGACTGATGCCGGTGATGTGTTGGGCCGGTTTAACTTCTCGTTGTAGAACACACGGAGAACGACCCCTTTCCAGGGACTAAAGGAGATTATTTTTCTGTGTCCAATGAACTACCAACCTGCTCATGTTTGGGATTTTGATGGAAATCGGAACTGTAGAGGATCGCCAGGTCCTCCTGCCACAGTCAGTGATCCGGATCGAATCCAGTTTGTCAGTGGTTGCTCGCTGCGACACTAGCCGCAGGTCGATTAACCATTTTGCAGTGGTTTGGTATCTCACCTTGTCGCTGATACCCAGGAAGATTTTTGCTTCTCATTTCTAATTGTTCCCCTCTCCGACATCTTCCGGTGTAGTGTCACTCTACAGACTGATCTGAATGCCTGAGGCCGGACAGGTGTCTGTTTTCTCTTTTTGTTCCTGGACATCGATGGAAATCCCCAATCTGAGCAAGCTTCTCCACCGAAGGCAATTTCGGTGAGATCCACCAGGGTATTGTTTGGGATGGTGTGACTTTTGATGAGGAACGATGACAAAGACCGGGCTTGTCCTCCTGGGAAAATTCCCTGCTAAATACAGACCTAGTAGATGCATGCAATGTACAGGCAAGGTAGAGAGACAGAAATTTGCCTCCATGTTAGAGCAGTCCGAAATTAGACAGACAGAAGTTAGGTACTTCATTGATTCTAAAGGAAATGACAGTGTCACAGCAGCATTACAAGTGTACAGATAAACAAATATTAGGGGAGAAGTAAAAAAAGAATAAAAATAAATCACTTCAAACATTACAACAGCAGAGGGTCAAAATTTGCCGAACTCTTTCTCAGAGTCTATGCACAGCTGGGGCCAACAACCCCAGCTTTGAAGTTAGGGCAGGAATCAGACAAGGCTGTATAGAGCCGGCGATATTGTTTACCCTGGTGATGGACTGTGTTATGAGGGAAACAACGAAAGATAAACAGAGAGTCATTAGGTGGACTCCATTCTCTGCTTGGAAGAGCTTGACTTTGCGGATGGCCTCACATTACTCTCACAGATACACACACGGTACACTGGTTGGACTCACAGTCAGCCAGAGAAAGACTGAGACCATGACCCTCAATGCAGAGTCTCCTCCTCTCGTCAAGGCCCGTGGCATCGACTTACCCAGCACCGGCAGATTCACCGACCTGCGCAGCATCATTCAGCAGGATGGGAGGACCAGGGACAAAATCCAGTGCAGACTCAGCGAGAAATGTCTTCAGAACAGTGACACAACAAATGTAGATCAACCAACAACAGCGTCCACGCCAAGGTGAAGCTTTGCAGACTGTGATCTGTCCACACTCTTGTCTAGGTCAGAGAGCTGGGGAATGACTGAGTGCGACCTTGCCAAGCTGTCGTCATTTCACACACAACCTTCCGGGAGATCCTCTGTATCTCCAGGACAGGAAAGATCTCCATCCACGCCCTGCGCCTTCAGTGTTCCCGACCCTTTTATGTCATGAACTGAAACCAGTGAGCAAGGGGACCGTGGTCCCCAGGTTGGAAAACCCGGAATAAAGTCCCGGAATTGATCCCTGAACACGGAGTGTGTCAGACATGGATGAAGAGTCCGAATGCAGGGCTTATGTTATGGATCATATATTAGAAATATTCAAGGGTATAATCTTTAACTCCGTCTGGATACTGTCCTGCAATATAATAAACACAGGGTACATGCCGGACGCCGCGCAGAATGCGGTAAAACTGGCAGAAATGACTGAACACTAAAATCACAGACCCGTCTGCTTCCCCTCTCCGGGTCACTCGAGTTTCCGACCTTGTTCTCCCCACAACTCCGTTACACACGTGACTGTCCACTAATATGCGCCAGACTGTCACAGCTTCCAGAAATAAAACTAAAGCGAATGGTATGAACGGAGTGTAACTCTTAATGAGAGCGCACACGCCGGCTTTCAGTGTACTCACCTTGTCTGAGTTTACAACGCCATTGTATGTTATTGATCACCTTTGACGGCGGATATATAAAGCAGAAAGGAGTGTTTTGTAAACACATGAAAATGCCAGTGGTCACCCAAATCAGCGCCGTGGATACCTGGGTACAATATTTTATTTTCAATTTCTGGCAACAAATAACAGCAAAGCGATCAATGGGGAGAGTGATGGTCAACTGGACCGGAGACAGGAAGGGTCAGGTATCCAGGACTCGCCGAGGCTGTGGAGGCAGACTCTCGTTCTTGAAAATAAATTTCACACCAGGTCAGGAAACAGTGCCAAAGAAATCTAAACAATAATGAACTAAACAATAGACAAAATATCACTCTAGTGCCAGTTCTGGGACAATGGAGGAGACAGTTATGTCGAGGCCGAGTTCCTTGCGGGTCGTTCCGATGACCCCCTGGATTCACTAATCGATAAGATTGTAGACCGACGACTAGCATTCGGGTCTCTGTCATCGGCGACTGCGGAGTTCGAGGCCTGATCGGCGAGTCATGTGACCAATGTCCAGGATCGAATCGGAAGCCCATGGGCTCAGTATCGTCTTGTGCAATGGGATCCTCGACTTCCTTGCAGACCCCATTCAGTCCGGATTGGAAAAAACAAGCTCTCCACAATCTCCATCAGCACACGTGTACCACTACGTCACCACTACGACCATAACTACACGTGTACCACTACGCTGACGTCACCACTACCATTGTCCGGATCAAAGGCGGTGACGAATCAGCAAACAGGAGCGAGGCTGAAAATCCGGGTGGGCGAAACCACAACAACAACCTCTGACCCAATCTCAGCGAGAACACGGGGCTGATTATTGGCCTCAGGAGGATCCATTAGAGAGTCTTCATCGGGGGATCAGAGGTAGTGAGGGTCAGCAGCCTTCAATCCCTCGATGGATCATTTCAGAGGACCTGTCCTGGGCACCAGAAGTGTGTGAAGATTCGGCATCGCATCAAAAACTTCGACAAAGGTCTATGGAGGAGTGGTGGAAACTGTATTGGCTGGAAGCCCGGTATGGAAACGCCAATATCCTTGAATGGAAATCCTACAGAATGAAATGAATACAACCCAGTCCATCGTGGGTAATATCCTCCTCACCATTGAGCACACAGACACGGCGCACTGTCCCGGTAAAGTAGCATCCATCATCAGGGACCACATCGTGCTACCTTCGCGCTGCTGTCATCGGGAATAAGGTACAAGCCTCAGGACTCACACCACCAGGGTCATAAACAGTCACTAGCCCTCAACCATCAGGTTCTTGAACCAAAGGCGCTAATGTTACTTCACCCAACATCAATGCCCCGTCACTGAACTGTTCCCAGAACCTAGACTCAGTTTCACAGATTGTCATTTCATTTTCTCGATATTATTCCGTTTTCTTTCATTTATTACAATTACTTCGTATCTTTTGGACACTGGTTGTCGGCCCTGTTGTGGGTGGTCTGTCATAGATTCTGCTATGGTTATTGAATTTATTGGGAATGCCGTCAAGAAATCGAAACCCCGTGTCCAATATGGTATCATACATGTACTTTGATAATAAATTTACTTTCGGCTTTGAACTCAGTTCCCGTCGGCTGGATCCCCAGAAATCCTCGAATCTCTGTGAGTCCGCAGAGGCAGTTGAATGCCCAGTGCCTGCGTGTCCAAGTCCGATGCAGGCTGGAGGACTCTCTGTTGTGTCGGTGGGAGGGAGGGGCGGGGCTTGTGTTGCTGCCTTTGTTTTGTTGCTATTTGTGTTCTGTTTTGCAGTGTTCTCCATTGGTCTGTTCAACGCTGTGGGTTTGCTCTATTGGGACGGGATTGATGGCAGAACTTGCGGGCTGCCCCAGAAAAACCCTCGGGTGTGTTGGCTGTTTAGCAAATGACGCATTCCGCTGCATGTGTCGATGTACAGGTAATGAATGAACACGAATCTTCAATCTTGAAATGCAAGCCCCCACAGTACTGAACATGCCATCTCTGGAAAAACGATGATCAGCTGCCGACTCTATCGATGCCGATCAGAATATCATAAACTTCCATCAGGTAAACCGGACAGTCTTTCAGCGTGTACATATAATCAGCCAATTCGTCACACATTTACAAACCATTACAAATCGGTCAGTCATGCTTAGCAATGACGAGACCAAGGCATGCCCCAGCCCTCTCAGTGAATTCTCCAACTCCAAATTCCATTTCGTTTGTGAATGCTGTTGAAAAGTAATCACTTTGTTTTAACGCAATTGTCCATAGCCTCTATGCCTAAGGTATTCAGTTCCTCACCTGAGAGTTTGTTTAAATAGCGTCACGACCCAGCTTACACCACTCCCTCAGCCTGCACATTCCAGAGTTCCAGGTACTGACCAATCTCAGTTTCATTTCTGCAGACTTTCTCCAATCTCTGCGCTGAATTCTCCAGTAAATTGGGAGAATGGCGGGACGGTGGATTATATTTGCTTTCAAATGACTTCCGATTCAGGATTATCAACACGAGCTCCCGCAGAGACGCTGGTCTTTGTAGTTGAAATTAACAGACAAGAGCAGGATCACTTGGAAACTGAAATGAACTTCAGAATGGAAATCCATAACTTATGCATGTCATATTTTCCCCAGAACATTTCTGGAGTGTTTCCGTAATTGAATACACCACTCTTCGTCTGTACAGCATGAAAATAGACTCCGGGAGGCCATTAACTTTTCTCTTAACTCACGGACAAAAAAAATGTTGGTTCCCTGTCCCTAGATTTACCATTCTGGGTGTTATTTACATTGTGCACGCGCAAAGCTCATACACGCCCTCACACACAATCAGACACAAAGCTACGTACAGGGATATAACAAGGAAAAAATATAAAGTTACACATGCAGAACCGCGGACAGACGCGCAGACGGACACACAAAAATACAGGCCCAGAAACACCGGAACAAACACACATAATGCCCCCCAGAATTATAATAACCAAAGGTCAAAATCAAATGCAAACAAAACCTGTGCAGATTTCCAAAAGATACACGGACACAATTACCTGGAGGCGTTTACGTTTACACGCGGCCACGCACCCAGACATTCATGCACAAGGAAATAGAGGCACAGAAGAGCGCTCAAATGGACTCATGCAGACGTACACAAATATACACTCCAATAAACATAAAGACATTCAACCTCCATAAAAACAAGCAGGGAATGCATGCATTGTTACACGCAATCTACCGGAACCGTTTACATGGACGTGTCCTCTCTTGTAGGTTCCCACTCCAGCAACATCGGACAATTGCTAGTCCGTTACATTATTACTAGTGAGCAGAAGACTGTGTCATTGATTCGGATAACGGTCAGAGTAGCGGAAACCTTGAGTCAAACCTGTGCAGTTGTGATCTAACGGGGTCGTGGAGTGAACTGGAAGTCCACGTGACCATTTCCTGATCCTCCTTTCGCATAATCATATCCGTTGTTGTCTTTCCCTCGCCTGCTGTAATGTGAATGTAATACTTCAAACTCTATTTCACTTCATCCATCCCACACTTAGTCTGGGGAAAATATAACAAGCTGATGTGTACAGGATAATACAGTCTCCTTCATGGATGATCCAGTCGGTTTATCAGTGTAACTAACTACTAGTTATAATAAAAAGTATAATGGAATTATTATGGTGGCACTCGGGGATTTAGAATTTACATAAATTATAACGAACTGATGCATTTTCCGCAGAGAGGAACAGTTTGCTACCGTCCGTAACTTCTCTCTATTCTGATATGTGAAAAATTAGATATATTCGAAAAGAATCAATTAACATATGACAGAAGAGTAATTAAGTCTTCAGAAATTGTAAAAGTCTGGAACTTGTGCAAACATTAAGAGGAGCTTTGAGTGGGACAAATTGGGGCTTTTGTACGTATTATCGCTGTAAGCCCCTCCCAGTCCATCACTGAGCAGCAGTAAAGGAAGTACAAAACTCATTACAGAAACAGTCTGGAGAAAGCCTGTCTTATGGTCTCTTATGGTCCCGGAACACATCCGACACAGTCAGGGAATCTCACCGACATCCCCACCTTCTGAGGAGGATGAAGCGAGCTGGGCTTCGCACATCCATGCTGACGTCATTCCGCAGCTGCGCAGTAGAGAGAATCCGAACAAGCTGCATCACTGCTTGATCTGGAAACTGTACGACAGGGGACAAGAAGGCTCTGTAATGGGGAGTCAAAACTCCGCAACGTGTAGTCAACCAGGCTACAACCACCCATCCTTCAATGACAGATACAGAGAAAGGTGCCGTAAAAGTCAAAGTAAAAGTGCAGATAATGTCAATCCACTACAGGATCCTGAAATCTGATGGATAGTTTCTTGACGTTTTCTTCATTTGTGATCTCTGAATTTGTTGGTCTTTAATGATGTATTTTTGATATTTTTGTGTTAACGACCCGGTCCCATTTTGCTACAAGGAACACTTCTGTTTCTGGGAAGAGATCTCCATCCCTGAGCGAGGCGTTCGACGCCTCCTTGTCGACATCTAGTCTGCTCAGACTGTGAGGATGTCTTCCATGGGGAGTCAGACTCTTCCATTGGTTAACGTTTTCCTCAATAGTGGTGACGTCTCCGTTTTTCTGGGTCGCTCTCTCATTGAAGTTTACTGGTGTATACTCCTGATCAGAATTGTATCTGCTTGCATGGATTTCTGATTCCTGTTTTCTTCGGTGAAAGTAATTCCCGAGAATTAAATCCTGATGTGTATGTTATATTTTATGTTTCTTTTGTGCGACATCAGATCTGGAGTAACAAACACTTTGTTCTCCTTACACTTCTCTACAGAGAATGACATTATTCAATCGTTAAACCTGAATCATGAATCTTGAAATGTGACAGCTCCAAAGCATAAACAGCGAAATTGTCGATCGAACATTATGGCCTCTGCTGAATTAACATTCTGGTCGCTATCGGTATTATTTTCAGCGAGTGATCACAATATCAGGTGTGAAATATCACATTATAGTCCGGGGCCATTGAGAATAAACCCTGGCGGCCGTCAGTTGTTTTGTCTCCTGATGAAGCGTACAATTGTGATCACTGGCCATTTAACTGCGGCTAAGAACTGCTCTCTGAACTTAGACTGTGTTACTCCATATATAAACGTGTTCGTGCACAGACTCAGGTTCCGTAACATGAATCCAAGTGACTTTAAGATAAATTCAGACTCCGTGTAATTATTGGGATCTGTTCCTCCGGCGATATTCTTGAAGAAACTATGTTCACTGGGCGGCAGAGAAGAGAAAACAGATATGGAGTCAAAACTTTGCTTTACTCTGCTGTGATATTTATGAATTATTATATACAATGATATATTGTATTTCATATTCTGAAAATACCTGCAAGAAAACGAACCTCACGGTGGTATATGGTGATATTAGATTAGATTTGATTTTGAGGACACTCAGTCCTCGTTTATTGTCATTTACTAATGCATGCATTAAGAAATGATACAATGTTCCTCCAGTATGATATCACAGAAACACAAGACAGACCAAGACTAACTGACAAAAACCACATAATTATAACACATAGTTACAACACTGCAAAGCAATACCGTAGTTTGATAGAGCAGACCACGGGCACGGTAAAAAAAAAGTCTCAAAGTCCCCGATGACCCATCACCTCACGCAGACGGTAGAAGGAAGAGAAACTCTTCCTGCCATGAACCAGCGCCGCAAACTTGCCGATGCGGCACCCGACCACAGCCAACTCTGTGTCCATCCGAAAACTTCGAGCCTCCGACACCGAGCACCATCTCGGCCGAGCGCTTCGACCCCAGCCCCGGCCGCCAAGCAGCAGGCAAGGCCGAGGATTCGAGGCCTTCCTCTCCGGAGATTTCTCGATCGCACAGTAGCAGCGGCAGCGTAACAGGCATTTCAGAAGTTTCACCAGCTGTTCCTCCGTGCTTCTCACGTCCGTCTCCATCAAATCAGGATTGTACATGGCATCCTACTTGGCAGATAACGGATATTCATATCTGACCAGAAATTTACTTTGAACGTTCAACATTAGGATGTAAAAAATTAGGACTGAAATGACTAAAGTCACAAAACAATACAGTTTCTGAAATTCTTGACCCAGGACGAATGTTCTACAAGAATTTGGCTCTGAGGTCTTAGCTGACGGAAGAGAAGTCGAGTTAATGTATTAACTCGAAGCTGTTCGTCGGAACTGGTTTATAGTTTTAGGCGGCTGTTGCTGCAGGGTGAGTGTGTAAGGGGGGCCGCTCTCCGAGTGGAAGCGGGGAAGTCAGAGGGAGAGGCTCTAGGCAATGTTACCGGTCAATGGATGAATGGAATGGACAAGTGGATGGATACAGGATGAAGAACAAACAGAGCAGGAGACATCCCCTGGGCTCTCCTTCACTCTCAGATGTAACCGGCAATAATGAAATTGAATGAAAGAGGCTGAGGGAACATCAGAGGCGGGAAACTTGGTCAGAAAGGGGCAACAAGAGGCCGAAAGTTGTCTCCTTCCCAATTCTGAAAATGGCTCCTCGGCCTGAAACGCTCTTTACTTTCTTATTCTTCCCATGGATGCGGACAAACCTGCTGATCATCTCCCGGATTTTCCATTTTTCACATTGTCACAACGACAACGGGCTTGATAACATTATCCAATCTACAATTCCGCTTTGAAACTAATCATCTCTGATCAAGCATCGAATGGTGAAGAGTAGGATCACAGTCCGCCGTCGGCTTTCCATTTCCGGGTCTCTGCAGTTCTCCCCTGATCTCTGACCCTTACGGAATCGACTGGCCGCTTCCTTATCGCTCCCATAAAGGCAAAAGACCAGGAGACATGGGAGCAGACTGGGGCATTTGACAGATCGAGTTTGCTCCGCCATTCCATCGTGGCTAATGCATTATCCCTCTCAACCCATTCTCCCGCCTTATCCCCGTAACCTTTCACACCCTGACCAATGAAGGACATATCAACCTCCCCTTTAAATATACCCAATGGGTTAACTTTCATAAACGTCTGAGGCAAATGGATTCCACATAGTCACCAACCTTTCACTTGAGAAATTCCTCCTCAGCTTTTCAGTGAATAGGCATCCACATGCTCTGTGTCCTCTGGTCATAGATTCCCTCACTACCATAAACGTCCTCTCCATGTCTACTCTAGTTAGGCCTATCAATGTTCGAATGGGATTAGCTACAACCCGTATATCTTATTATCACCAGAGATTTCTGTCGTTTGTCTCTCAAATTCACCAATTAACTTCTCAGGTGAAAGAATATTTCCTGGTGTTTGGCCTGCACTTAGAGATACTATGAATTAAAGGTTTACCTCGTGCTCACCTGTCATCACTATAACACGCCAATGTAATTTTTCCCCACTGCGAAGGATTGAAGGCGGGTGCAGAATTGGTTACCCGCTTGTCTCTCTGAATTTCTGGACCTTGCCAAGAGATAAACAAAATAAAACACGCAGGCAAAACAAAAATTTTACATTTTGGAAGCCTGAAGAGCAAGCAGGAAACGCTGGAGATTTTCAGTGGGACAGTAGTTGTCTCTGAGGAGGCAATCACATTTAAAGTTTCAGGAAAGCAATCTTTCCTCAGATTATTAACATCTGCCCAATGGTTAAGTAGAGGAAATTCGAGCTGGTTTTCTCTGATTTTTCTTTCTCTCTGCACTATCTCCAACTTCCAGTTTGATTAATAAAATTGAGAGTCTTGGTGATACCGAAGGCAAAAAAAAAACTCTCTCTGGGCACATGGCTTCCTTCCACGAGGTGAACAGGACTGAAGCAGTCAGCAGACATTGCAACAGATGATATTATTTTGGATCAAACCAAGGAATTTTGTTTTCTATTAGCTGAGCAACCGGGAGTATTATTAATAGCCACTGTAAAGTGTATAAGCCATATGAACGATCTGCGCTGTTATTCTAATTTCTCGAAATGCTCTACAAGGTACCCGAGCGACACACACAAACACTCCAGTAGAACGCTGCAGGTGAGGGCGCGTCTGTTGAACCAATAAAAAGTCGTCGTTTCGGGCCGATTGTCAGGGTCCGGTCCAGAATCCGCGTTCCGGGTCTCGATCTGGTCCGAGGGCTCCGGACTCCGGGTCCTACAGTTGTCCCTCCCGTCACCCGTGATCTAGTTAGAACCCTCCTGGTTCAAGGAGGCTCACCTGTAACTCATTGAGCTGCAGGTGTTTATAATGGGCCTTGGGACTGGGACCAGGCGGGTGGTCGTTTTGTTCTGTTTCCTGTTTCTCTGCATTCTGTTATCCTGCCCGGGCTCAGATCTTCTCGTCATCGTGCTTCTCTGCCCCGTGCCAGTACAACCATGTTGGTCCTCTCCCCCCACCTTTCTTCCCATGCGCTGGTCCCGCTTCTCCGCTCGTTTGTGTTGTTCATGTGGTCGCGCTGTCTGCCGGCCTTTCCCGAATTTCCTGTTATCATGACTGTTGTGTTGGTCACCCGGACCTATGCCCGTTCCTATCCCTTGCCTCCGTCGGGCAGGCCCGGCTGACCTGCCACTGCCCAGCAGTGGTTCTGCCCGTTCCTATCCCTTGCCTCCGTCAGGCAGGCCCGGCTGACCTGCCACTGCCCGGCAGTAGTTCTGCCCGTTCCTATCCCTTGCCTCCGTCAGGCAGGCCCGGCAGGGGTTCTGCCCCGTTCTGCTCTTCCGCCCGAACCGTGGGTTTGTGCCCCGCACCTGCCGAGGGGACGGCGTCGTGCCCAAGCCTCCGGTGTTTCCGCCTGGGAGGCGACCCTACCCGGGACATATACGGTACGCCCCGGGAGGGCTCTCCGCCAGCGTATCTGGCCACCTAGACCTGCCTGAACCCCGGGAGCCCGCCCCGCTCTGCCTGAACTCTATCTACCTGAACCCCAGCTCTACCCTTAAATGCCCTGGCATCCCCATCCTGTCCTCCCCCTAGTATTTCAGTGTCTGCGTCCTGCGTTTGGGTCCATCCGGCCCCGTTCCTGACACCGAGACTCCAACATCAAACTGGGAAAGTCGAATCTAGTTCAGCTCACATTCCTGCAACTGCGGGACTTCTAATTCCACGTTCTTTTGCATCACTATACATTTTCCAGCAAATGATTTATACACCTTGCTCTGAGTACTGCAAACTGACACTACTTTTCCACGTCCTTGCCGTCGCCTGACGGTAATGTCGAAAGTATTTTGTGTCTAAGAGCGTGCCTCCTGCTTCTTACAGAAGGAAAACAACCCATTGATCACTTTAACCGAACCGTCAGCTCCCAGCTTTTAACTCTCGTTTAAGCGTGTGCAGTGCAGACGTTGAGAACTCGCTGAATTCCACACACTGAATCTCGCCGGTGCTGTTAGTGGAATTCAGAAAGGACAAGACGAGGGAACAGAAACCAGTCCTCACAGAGGGGGCAGAAGTGGAGAGAGTGAGCAACTTCAAGTTTCAGGGTGTCAGTGTATCTGTGGGCCTAACCTGGACGGAACGTATGTTTGCAGCTATAAAGAAGGCAAGACAGCGGCAATATTTCATTGGGAGTTTGAGGAGATTTGGTTTATCAACTAAAACATCTGCAAATGTACCGGAGATAGAGCATTCGGACTGGCTGCAACACCGTCTGATATTGGAGGGGCTACAGAACAAGATCGAAGTAAGATGCAAAAACTTGCAAAATTAGTCAGCACCATCATGGGTACCAGTCTCCGTAGTGCACAAGTCATCTTCATGGAGCAGTGCATTAAGAAGGCGGCGTCCATCATTGTGGATCCTCACCACCCAGGACGTGTCCTCTTCTCACTGTTACTGTCGGGAAGGAGGTACCCTCACTCACCGATTTAGGAACAGCTTTCTTCCCCTCTGCCATCCCATTGCTAAATAGATATTGAACCGATGAACACGACCTCATTACGTTTTTATTTGTTTTTCCGCACTATTTATTTTAAATTAACTGTTTAATAGAACTATATAATCCTAATGTAACTTGGATTTTTCTTCCTTGTACTTATTTGTCATGTCTTTCATTGTACTGCGGCTGTGAAGCTGATAAATCTCGCGACGTACGCCGTTGATATTAAACATAGTTCTGATTCTGATATTGATCAACATCGAGACCCAATGCCAGAAGGTAAAGAAAGAAACAAAAGAAAGGGGGACAGTTTCACGGAAAGCTGAGTTGTATGTCTTCACTGTGTCAGTTCATATATTTTGTTGAAACATTATTAAGCTGTATTCCCTCTTATTGAGAAATAATACAGATTAACAATCAGTAATTAGTCAATGAAGCAACCAAGTTATCATGCAAGTGATTCTGAGCACATTTGCATTATGGAAGTGCCTTTGAGACAATTTGAATGTGCTGATTGTTAATGTGTTTGACATTCAGCTTCTTCACTCTAAATGTTACTGGATTGCCACTGCACAGGAAGGTTAGCCCTGATTAACATACTTTAGTCAGTAAAGGTCGAGAGATCCTGGATGAGAACCTGCTTACCTCAGTCAGAAAGCTTAATCTGAGGAGAAAGATTTCTTTGTGCAGATCAACAACCTTAATCATACTGCCAGAGCAACCGTGGAGGGGCTTCAAATGAAGAGCATTGATGTGTTTGAGTCACTCACTCTTAGTCCTGAACAGAACCCGATGGAAAATCTCCGGCAGGACCTCTAGATGCTGTCCACCGTGGCTGCCCATCTGACCTGGCACAGACTGAGCACTTTTGCAAGGAGGTGTGGGACATCTTGCTCCATCACGCTGTGCAAAACCAGCAGAGCCGTGTCCAAAAAGACTACTGGCTGTAACCGTTGGGAGAGGCGGTTCAACGAAGTTCTGAGCAAAAGGACATGAATAATCCTGAACTGCTTTCGTATTTTACTATATTCCTTGTTTTCTGGCCTCTCTGAGAAACAGGAGCATGTGATTCACAAATAAACATTCCCAATTAAATTGATCACAATCGCTGGTTGTAATACTGAATTAAGTGAACGAAGTGTTGAGCACTGGGTGCATTTACAACACTCTGTAGTAGCTGAATCGGTTTCAGAATTTCATTTGGAAATGTCCTGCCATGCATTTCCCATCACAGTAAACATCCATTCGCAGACTGGAATATTCTAAAGAATATAAACCTTCCACTGATCTTTTCATTGCATTATTGCTTAATATCAAACAGAATTTCACCCAACGCAAATCATACATGTTTTTTTCTCTTTTGTTTTTATGTCATCTGCAGGAAATTTCAGTCAAACAGCTTAGGTGTTTCATTAAACAGCATTTCACTATCATCAACTATAGTGCTGAGCACAGCTTTCTTGACATTTGGTAAAACATAGCACACCATTTAATATTGCTTACCGGGCAGAGCGATAGCCAAAATGACCAGATAGTAGGTGACCTTGATGTGGTAAAAAGGTTCCAACATTTTCTGAGTGAGTTAATCAGAGAACTTCAGCAGCCGACGATCGGTCCCAATGTAAAATCAGAGGAAGAAGTCTCTCGCAACCTCCAATTTATACACTTGCCAATCACCACGCAACACCAAAGATTCAGAACTCTCAACAAAGTAAACCACAGCTTTAAGAAGATATAATACAGTGACTGTGTCAGCAGGGTGCATTATCAGCTGTCATATAAATAGTGTGGAATTGGAAATCCCCAGAGTACCGGCAGAACAGATTAAACTCTTTGGTGTTGTAATGAAGCTTTTGTCTCAGAGGTGAGGTAATTGTCCAAAGGGAGGTGGACATGCCCATCCCTTTCCCTGTGAAATATTCACCTCCTTGCTAGCCAACCCTTGGGGCACAGAGGGTAGTGGATTTTGTCTTTACTGGAGGCAGACCTGGTAAAATGAAGTGAGTTCTTGTACTGCAGACTGGAGTTCATTCCCCGGCATAAACTCGCCAGCTCCCCGATATCGGAAAAGGATAAAGCCCGATGATCTCACATTCGAACTGACCTCCTGTTGTCAATGACGTCTTCCCTGGTGTAAAGGTGGACTGGTCAATGAAAACGCTCCTCAAACAACGCGGGGTTTAAATACAGCTGACACTGTGTTGCTGTACCACGCCAAACTAGATGGACATATGAACATTTAGAATATGGAAGATCAAACACTACGACACATTACACGCCCTTCGGCCCACGATGTTGTGTGAAATTTTAATCTACACTAAGATCAACCTGACCCTCCCATCCATCGTTTCCCATTGGATTTTCTGTCATCCAGGTACCTATCTGTGTTGCAAGGACGTGACTGAGGACGAACCCAAGTGCAGGACACAGGCACGGGGACAGGCTCGAGAGGCGCTAGCACAGTCGCGAACGTGGAGCAGATGCCAAGGAGAGTCTTTAATCAGAGACAAGGTTCCCGTAGAATATCCAGGGAATGATGCGGAGCTGGGAACCGACAGTCCTAAGGGATCAGGAAACGAGGTTTACACTCACTAGAATTGACCAACGATCTGGCAGCTCATTGCTGTGAGACCAGGGTTCTCATCCGGTCTTCACTGATGGAAACCAGCTGTGCTGTAATTAATGGACTGGGACCAATTGGAATTCAGACGAGGGGATTAAGGCCCAAACAAGGGGATAACAGCAAGATGGGGGATTGCCAGACAAGGCCATGATAGTATGCCCCCCCCCCCACAATGGGAGCCTCCAGGCTTGTCCGGATGGTCCCGATGAAAGTCCTGGATGACAGAAGGCTCCAGGATGAAGGAGCAGGGAACCCAGGAATGCTCCTCTGGGCTGTATCCTTCCCAGTCCACCAGGTATTGGAGACCCCTGCCCCGACCGCGCACATCCAGTAGCCGCCAGATGGTGTATGCAGATGGTTGTCGGTGATTCGGGCGGGTGAAGGGGTTTCAGTCGGAGGACACAAGGGACTGACAGAAACTGGTTTTAATTGGGAAACGTGAAAAGTAGGGTGGTTGTGCACAGACTTAGGTAGTTTAAGTCATACTACTGTGGGGTTGATGACACTTCTGACTTCGAAAAGTCCCAGGAAGCGAGGGGCGAGTTTCTTAGGCTCGTTTTTGAGAGGAATATCTTTGGACGATAGTCACACCTTCTGCCCAGGTCGATACTCAGGTGCTGGAGTCCGATGGCAATCGGCAATCCTCCGGTTGCGATCGGCTGATCAGATCAGGGCTGTACATGTGTCCTCCCAAACCTTGGGGCACCGATCGATATGGGCCTGAACAGACGGCACCACAATCTCCTCATCCTGAACAGGAAACAGTGGGGGTTGGTACCCAAGGGAGCATTCAAAAGGAGATCTTCCAGTGGCTGTACTAACCAGAGAGTGGTGGTTGTACCCAACCCACACGAGGTGGTCTCTCCAGGTAGACGGGTTGTTGGTTGTTATGCAACGTAGCGCTGCCTCCCAATCCTGGCCGACCCGTTCCATCTGCCCGTTCGTCTGTGGGTGGAAGCTGGATGACGGGCTAACAGAGGCACCCAGGGCTTGACAGAAGGCCTTCCATACCTGCGAGACGAATCGAGGACCCCGATCGGAGATGATATCCGCAGGTATTCCACGGAGGGGAAGACATGACGGACTTGAAGTTCTGTGGATTCCTGAGCAGAAAGGAGTTTAGGGAGGGCTACAACGTGCACCACCTTGGAGAACCGGTCTACCACGGTGCGTACGGTGGTGTTTGTGTGAAAGGGGTAGTCCCGTGATGAAACCCAGGGCTCTGTGCGACCAAGGACGACTAGGGACAGGTAGGGGATGAAGTAATCCACAGGTGGCTGATGGGAGACTTCTCCATGGGCACAGACGGAACTCGCAGAGACATAGGAACAGGCATCCACATCCACGGAAAGCCACCAGAAGTGTCTATTCAGGAGGGACAGGGTCCGATCACTCCCGGGGTGGCAGGCGTACCGAGACGTGTGCCCCACTGGAGAACCTGAGACCTGACTGAAACGGGCACAGAAAGGCCATTGGCGGGTCCATTGCCGGGGTCCTGATCGTCCCGTTGGGCCTCTTTTACTTCGGACTCGATCTCCCCAGTGAGGGCTGCCTCCACACAGGATGGTGGGAGGATGGTCTCCGGGCTGGAAGTGTTCTCTTTGGAGTTGTTTTGGTGGGAGAGCGCGTCCGGCTTCCCGTTCTTGGACCTCGGACGGTAAGTGAGAGAAAACTTGAATCATTCAAAAAATAATACCCAATGGGCCTGGTGGTTGTTCAAACGTTTGGCGGTCTGAATATAACCCAGGCTCTTATGATCAGTCCACACAACAAGTGGATGTTACGCCCCCCCCCTCCCCCCACAGCCAGTGCCTCCACTCCTCCAATGCTAGCCTGACCGCCAGTAGTTCCCGATTCCCCACATCGTAATTCCGCTCGGCGGGGGACAGTCGGCAAGAGAAGGCAAAGGGATGAAACTTTTCATCCGGGTTTGTTGGATGCACCTACCCCAGAGTCGGAGGTGCCAACCTCTACAATGAATTGACAGGAATTGACAGGTTGGACCAGGATGGGAGCGCTTGTGAAACGCCTCTTCAGTTCAGTGAATGCTGGATCGGCCTCGGAGTCCCAAAGAAAAGGTGTTGCTGGCGATATAAGTCGGGTGAGGGGCGCCGCCACCCGACTATAATCCCTGATAAATCAGCGATAAAAGTTTGCAAACCCCAACAACCGCTGAGGTTGGTTGCGGATCGTGGGTCTGAGCCATTCTCCCACTGCCCGGATCTTCTCGGGGTCTGTCCTCCCCAGCCCGCTCTCAATGATGTAGCCCAGGAAGCTGACCGAAGGGACGTGCAACTCACATTTCTCCACCTTCACGAATTCTCCCACTGTCTCTGCAGGACTAGACGGATATGGTGACTGTGTTTCTGGGGACTGCTCGAAAATATTAAGATGTTATATAGGTAGACGAACACGAAGCGATTAAAAAAGTCCCTCAGCACATCACTGATTAGGGCTTGAAAAACGATGGGGGCATTGGTGAGGCAAAACGACATGACCAAGTATTCGAAGTGTCCTAATGGTGTATTAAATGCCATCTCCCTTTCACATCCTGACCGGATGATAGGCGCTATGACGGTCCAACTTCGAGAAGATGGTATCTCCGTGAAGTGGTTCAAACGCCATTAATGAGGAGTAGTGGGTACTTATTCTTAACGGTTACACTGTTTATGCCACGGGAATCAATACAAGATGAAGAGACCCATCTTCCTTTTCGACAAAGAAGAAACCAGCGCCACCAGGGAGGATGGAGGTCTAATAATACCCGCCGCGAGTAACTCGCTAATGTCCTTCTCCATGGCCTTTCTCTCCGGTCGGGATAAGTTATACTGGTGGGTAATCGGCCCCGGGGAGAAGGTCGATAGCACAATCATTTGGAGAAGCGAGTCTGGGAATCGGAGCAGTAGTGTGGGAGGAGCCATTTTGATTTTCTCTTCTTCTCATCGGAGTTAAGAGAGGCAGGACTGCGCAGGTGTGTGACGTTGGACAGGGAAGCGCAGAAGATTTAAAAGGTCAGAAATCCTAATTCAGGTTTAATTTGGAGAAGGAAGTCTGGGAATCAGAGCGGGAGTGCGGGGGGAGCCATTTTGATTTTCTTTTCTTCCCATCGGTGTTAAGAGAGGCGGGACTGTGAGCCATGTGACGTCGGGCAGTGAAGCGGGGAAGATTTAAGAGGAACACAGCCTTATACAGCGGGCAACGGAGTGAGCCGGGAGCAGAAGGAAGGCTTAAGGGCTTTGGCTCAACGGGTTTAGGCGGAAGCCGGTGAGGCAAGGTATGTTTAGTTTTCAATTTTTCCTGTTATATGAGGAAAGGGGAAGTATGAGTGTGAGGGCAGTTTTTTATTCTCGGTGTCGGATGTGGGAGGTCCTGGAGTCTCTGAGCCTCCCGGACATCCACATCTGTGCCAGGTGCGCCGAGCTGCAGCTCCTAAGGGACCGTGTTCGGAAACTGGAGCTGCAGCTCGATAATCTCCGTCTGGTCAGGGAGAGTGAGGAGTTGATAGAGAGGTAGGTGCTCACACCGGGACCATGGCAGGCAGACAAGTGGGTCGCTGTTAGGAGGGGGAAGGGGAAGAGTCAGGTACTAGAGAGTACCCCTGTGGCTGCACCCCTTGACAATAAGTACTTCTGTTTGAGTACTGTTAGGGGTGGGAGGGACAGCCTACCTGGGGGAAGCAACAGTGGCCATGCCTCTGGCACAGAGTCCGGCCCTGTAGCTCAGAAGGGTAGGGAAAGGAAGAGGAAATGAGTAGTAATAGGGGACTCTATAGTTAGTGGGTCAGATAGGCGATTCTG
This sequence comes from Hypanus sabinus, assembly GCF_030144855.1. NCBI lineage: Eukaryota > Metazoa > Chordata > Chondrichthyes > Myliobatiformes > Dasyatidae > Hypanus > Hypanus sabinus. Next base: position 178,369 of record NW_026781704.1, on the reverse strand, counting down.
TGGACGCAATCAGGAGACCCGGATGGTAGTTTGCCTCCCTGCTGCCAGGGTCTGAGATGTTTCCGATCGCGTCCAAGATATCCTGCGGTGGGAGGGTGAAGAGCCAGCGGTCGTGGTACTTATAGGTACTAATGACATAGGTAGGAAAACGGAAGAATTCCTCAAAGGAGAATATACGGAGTTAGGAAGTGAGTTGAGAAGGACCGCAAAGGTAGTAATCTTGGGATTACGGCCTGTGCCACGTGACAGTGAGAGTAGGAATGGAATGAGGTGGAGGATAAATGCATGGCTGAGGGATTGGAGCAGAGGGCAGGGATTCAAACTGCTGGATCATTGGGACCTCTTTTGGGGCAGGGCTGACCTGTACAAAAAGGACGGGTTGCACCTGAATCCTATGGGGACCAATATCCTGGCGGGGAGATTTGCAAAGGCTACTGGGGAGATATTAAACTAGAATGGTTGGGCGGTGGGATTCAAACTGAAGAGACGAGGAGAGCGTAGGCAAGTTCACAAATAGAGAAAGCTAGTAGATAGTGTGTGAGGCAGGATAGGGAGGTGACAGAGAAGGGAAGCGCTCAGACCGAAGATGTAAGGGAGAAGGAAGAAAAAGAAAATAAAGTTGTTTGCACTGTTAGGGATAAACAGAGAGTAAGAGGTGGAGAGTCTCTTAAATGTATCTATTTTAATGCTGGGAGCATTGTAAGAAAGGTGGATGAGCTTAGAGCACGGATTGATACCTGGAAATAAGATGTTGTAGCTATTAGTGAAACATGGTTGCAGGAGGAGTGTGACTAGCAACTAAATATTCCTGGATTTCATGCTTCAGGTATGATAGAACTGGAGGGGCAAGAGGGGGAGGTGTTGCATTGCTTGTCAGAGAAAATATTACAGTGGTGCTCTGGCAGGATAGATTAGGAGGATCGTCTAGGGAGACTACTTAGGTGGAATTGAGGAATGGGAAGGTGTAGTCACACTTATAGTGGTGAATTACAGACCAATTAATGGGGAACGAGAATTGGAGGGGCAAATTTGCAAGGACATAGCAGATATTTGTAATAAGCACAGGGTTATCATTATGGGAGATTTTAATTTTCCACACATAGACTGGGAAGCCCATTCTGTAAAAGGACTGGATGGTTTGGAGTTTGTAAAATGTGTCCACGATAGTTTTTTACAGCAATACATAGAGGGACCAACTAGAGAAGGAGCAGTGCAGGATCTCCTGTTAGGGAATGAGATAGGTTAGGTGGCAGAGGTACGTGTTGGGGACCACTTCGTGTCCAGTGATCACAATGCCATTAGTTTCAATATAATTATGCAGAAGGATAGAACTGGACCCAGGGTTGAGATTTTTGGTTGGAGAAAGGCTAACTTTGAGGAGATGCGAAAGGATTTAGAAGGAGTGGATTGGGACAATTTGTTTTATGGGAAGGATGTAATAGAGAAATGGAGATCATTTAAAGGTGAAACTTTGAGGGTACAGAAACGTTATGTTCCTATTAGGTTGAAAAGGAAGGTTAAAAGTTTGAGAGATCCATGGTTTTCAAGGGATATTGGAAACTTAGTTCAGAAAAAGAGAGAGATCTGCAATAAATATAGGCAGCATGGAGTAAGTGAGATGCTCAAAGAATATAAAGGATATAAAAAGAGATTTAAGAAAGAAAAAAGCTAAAAGAAGATATGAGGTTGCTTTAGCAAGTAAGGTTAAAATAAATCCAAAGGGTTTCTACAGTTATACTAATAGCAAAAGGATAGTGAGGGATAAAATTGATCTCTAAGAGAATCAGAGTGGACTGCTATGTGTGGAGCCAAAAGAGATGGGGAAGATTTTGGGGAAGACTTTCTTTTGTTTGGTATTCACTAAGGAGAAGGATATTGAATTGTGTAAGGTAAGGGAAACAAGTAGGTTACAGAAACTATGCTGATTAAAGAAGAGGAAGTACTGGCTCTTTTAAAGAATATAAAAGTGGATAAGTCTCTGAGTTCCGACAGGATATTCCCTAGGACTTTGAGGGAAGTTAGTGTAGAAATAGCAGGGGCTCTGACAGGAATATTTTAAATGTCAAGAGAAATTGGGATGGTGGCAGAGAATTAGCATATTGCTCATGTGGTTCCATTGTTTAAAAAGGGTTCCAAGAGTACACCTAGCAATTATCGGCCTGTAAGTTTGAAGTCAGTGAAGGGTAAATTAATGGAAAGTATTCTTAAAGATGTTTTATACAATTATCTGCATAGACACGGTCTGAATAGGAACAGTCAACATGGATTTGTGTGTGGAAGGTCATGTTTGGAAATCTTATTGAATTTTTGGAAGAGGTAACAAGGAAAGTTGACAAGGGTAAAGCAGTGGATGTTGTCAAAACAGACTTCAGTAAGGCCTTTGACAAGGTTCCACACGGAACATAAGTTAGGAAGGTTCAATCGGTAGGTATTAATATAGAAATAGTAAAATGGATTCAACAGTGGCTGGATGGGAGATGACAGAGTAGCGGTGGGTAACTGCTTGTCAGGTTGGAGGCCGGTGACTAGTGGTGTGCCTCAGGGATCTGTACTGGGTCCAATGTTGTTTGTCATATGCATAAATGATCTGGATGGGATGGTAAATTGGATTAGGAATAATGCAGATGATACTAAAATAGGTGGTGGTGTGGATAATGAAGTAGGTTTTCAATGGCCGAAAAAAGTCGTTCTGGTATTGAACTGAGAAGCAGCAAGATTTTCCCTGAAATGGAGCAAATGGAACAAACCAAGAAAACGGAGGAACCTGTTACTCTAGCGGGAATATTTTCTTCAATACTGGACATGAAGTCGGAATTCGGATCGCTTAATATTAAAATTGATAAGCTGGCCGGTTTAAATGCAAAGCTCGAGAAAGCTATTTCTACGATTCAAGACTCTCTGGAAAACTTGGACTCCAAACACTTCAGCAGACTACAACCCGAACCGAGACTGAGCATGATCTACTCAAGCAAACTGTTAAAGATCAAGGAATGAAGATATCTTTAATGGAAAAGAAAATTAATGAAATTACCTCGGAACTATCTAAAACGAAGAAAAGAATGGTTGATTTAGATAGTAGAGGGCGTCGGTGGAATCTGAGTATTCTGGGACTGCCTGAAAATACTGAAGCTGGCGATCCGTTAAAATTCTTTTCAGATATTATGTACTCACTTTTCAATGAGACCCTCGAAACCAGCCCCCTAATTGACAGAGCTCACAGAATTCCATTTTTTCGGTGTTCAGCCGAATTACGTCCTCGAGCAGTTGTACTTTCTCTGCATTATTATACAACTAAAGAAGCTATTGTTCGAGAAGCCAGAAAGAAACGGAAATTATTCTTCAATTCAACACAGATTCATATAGTTTAAGATTATTCACCCGAAATCTTTGCCGAAAGGAAGAAATATTGAGAAGTTGTGAGTGAAATGTATAAATTAAATTTAAATCCCTCCCTTTGCTTTCCAGCAAAGCTGATAATTTTTCCGGAAAAATCTCAATCATTGAGAATCTACTCTCCTCAGGAGGCGTGGGAGTGAATTAAAAACCTTCACGTTAAGCCTACTGAATAAAATATAAAAGTTACTCCGATTACTCAATAGGCAATTTTGAAGTATCTGCTGTATGAATTGTTTATGGAGCTTTTGAGTTAGGTACATGTTATACCTTTTCATTCTCTGGTATGGGACGTGGTCGATTTATATTTTTCTTTATTTTATTAATAATTAGTACATATATAACTGTCTTGCAGGGAACCTTTATAGTATTGTACTTTAGTGGTCCGTGTAGGACCTGTTGTGTGTTAACCTTCTTATTTCTTTTATTTGCTTCAATACTTATAGTTTTAGGTCTGTTTTACATATATACTCATTTACTTTTCTTTTTCGAGAGAAAGAACATTGTTTATAACATTACTCGCCTGGATTTATTCCTTCTTTTGAATTTGTGTTTAAGTTACTTTAGCTGATTCTAAGATGGCCATTGTTAATTATGTTTTTATTAATGTTAGGCATAACATTATAGTAGTTGAATTCTGTTTGTGCCTTTTGTTATGGCTATTTTTGGTGGGATTTTTGTTTTATTTTAATATGCGGAGCTGCAAGATGGTGAATAGGGTTAAGATGATTAGTTAGCATGGGACCAGCCTATCGGTTCCTTCGTTTCATTATATTGGGTGGCGGGAGGGGGGAGGGGTCTATTAGAGTAGGTTCTTTTCTTGATTGGGCAGTTCTTTTGATGGATTTCTCTTTTGTAAATGCGTCACTCCTTCTGGTTGTATCCGCCCCTTTTGGTTTAATCTGTACTTGCGTAACATTTCTTTTATATAATATTAAACTCAATTTTAAACATGGACGTTAATAAAATCAGTATAATATCTTGGAATTGGAACAGTGTCAATCATCCCATTAAGCGTAAAAAGATTTTTAAGAAATTAAAAACACAATGCTGATATTATTTTTGCGCAAGAAAATCATATACGAAAACAGGATGAGGACAGGTTTTTTCGATTTTGGAAAGGGCCCTTATTTCACTCGCTGTCAGATAGTAAAACAAGAGGCGTCTCTATATTCCTTCATTCCAAAATCCCTTTTGTACACCTTAATACTACTACAGATTGGATTGGAAGATATTTAATTATTACTGGTTTACCGGTGTGTGTATAAGCACCTAATGTAGATAATTCTGCTTTTTTTAAGAAACTTTTTTCTGAGTTACTGAATCTCAAAGAATATAAGTTGATCATAGGTGGTGACTTTAATTGTTGTTTAAATCCGGTGATTGACAGATCATCAACCAATCTGTTGCTTCCTAATAAAGCAGCAGCTTGTATTAACTCTTTTTTATTAGAATATGGCCCAGTCGATATTGGGAGATATAAACACCCCAATGATAAAGAATTCTCTTTTTTCTCACACGTCCATCATAAATATTCTCAAATTGATTACTTTTTTTTAGATACGCGTCTGTTAAACTCCGTTGTTGAATGTGCATATGACATCATTGCGCTTTCAGATCACGTGGCTTTAGAGTTACCCCTTAAGCGTTCGGATAGATTTTTGAAAATCTCACATTGGAGATTGAACCCCGTATTGTTACAGGATCCAGCTTTTGTTAATTTTATTAAGGAGCAACTTTCTATATTTTTTGAATTTAATACAACTGAAGGAATGTCATATCTAGTTATATGGGACACCTTAAAATCTTTCCTTAGGGGACAGATAATCTCATATTCAGCAGCCTTGAGAAAGAAAACTAAAGTGGAACTGTCAGTGCTTATTAATAAAATTAAACAGATCGATAAAGCGTATTCAGTTAAATCTACTGAAGACCTATATAAAGAAAGGGTCGAACTTCAATCACAGTATGATTTACTTCTGACCTTTCTCATTGAACAGCAAATTTTTAAATCTAAAAGTTTATTTTATATACATGGGGAAAAATCTGCTAAACTTTTAGCGGGTCAGTTAAAGGCTGGGATGGTGAGAAAACAGATTTTGAAAATTTGCCTACCAGATGGAACAGAAACTTTAGATATTTATGAAATTAATAAGATATTTATGGACTTTTATTCTATAAATCTGAATTCTCTGATAGTACCATGACTATGAATAAATTTTTGCAAAGGTTAAACATACCCCAAAGTTTGATTCAAGATGTCGATATGTTAGATGCACCTATTAAATAAGAGGAGATAGCCAAGGCTATATCCTCTATGCAATTAGGTAAAGCTCCGGGACCTGATGGTTATACAGTAGAATTTTATAAGACACTTCATGAAATGCTTATACCACATCTTCATCAAATGTTTACCGATTCTACATCCTCTGGGAACCTTCCTAAAACTTTTTATGAAGCACAAATTTCATTGATTCCAAAAAAAGGGAAAGACCCACTGCAATGTGTATCCTATAGACCTATTTCTTTACTGAATGTAGATTTTTAAATCCTCTCTAAGATTCTAGCAAATAGGCTTGAGGCTATCTTGCCTAATGTTATCTCAAACGATCAAACAGGACTTATTAAAAATAGGTTTTCACATTTTAATATTTGAAGATTATTAAATATCATTTGTTTCCCCCTCAGCCAAAAAATCGGAATGTATTGTAGCTTTGGATGCAGAGAAAGCCTTTTATAGGGTGGAGAGGCCTTACCTATTCCAGGTTTTGAAGAGGTTTAATTTTGGTCCAGGATTTATTTCCTGGATTAAATTGATTTATCATGTCCCGGTAGCTGCGGTTTTAACTAATAATCAAAAGTCTCCTTACTTTAGATTATATGGAGGTACCTGTCAAGGATGTCCCCTTAGACCTTTATTATTTAATTTGGCTTTTGAACCACTTGCTATTGCTCTTAGGGATTCTAATTCTGTGCAGGGTATTAGGAGAGGGGATAAATTACATAAGGTTTCGTTATACGCTGATGATTTATAGTTTACATTTCAAATCCAAAGAAATCTATTCCTATGTTATCTATATTTATGGAATTTGGTACTTTTTCTGGATATAAACTTAATTTACATAAAAGTGAATTATTTCCTATTAATAATTATTCTGATTATTATGATCAAATACCTTTTAATATTGCCAAAAACCATTTTACTTACTTTGGTATCAAAATTACAAAAAAATAATTCTTTTCCTTTAGTTGAATATACTCAACAGGCACTTTTTAAATGATTGCCTATGTCGATGTCATTGATAGGTCGAACAAATGCTATAAAAATGGTTATTCTACCGAAATTTTTATATATATTTCAAGCAGTTCCCTTTTTTGTTGCAAAAACATTTTTTGATAAAATAGATTCTTTGATATTATCTTATGTTTGGAATAATAAAAGCTCTAGAGTGAATAAACTTTTAGTACAAAAATCAAAAAAAGATGGAAGACTGGCTTTACCAAACTTTAGATTTTATTATTGGGCAATTAATATTCATTATATTACTTTTTGGATTTATGATATAGACGACCAAGATCGCCCTTTATGGTTAAAGTTGGAGGAGAATTCAGTAATGGGGTTTTCGTTAGCTTCTTTATTAGGAGCTCCACTTCCGATTTAGTTCTGCAGAATAGGTAGACAAGCTGTTAACCCTATTGTTAAACATACTTTAAAAATTTGGTTTCAATTTCATAGATTCTTTGAATTAAATGATTTTTTACTTTCTAGTAATATTTATTCTAATTTCTTTTTTAAACCATCAACTTTGGATAAGGCTTTCTTAACTTAGAAAATTAAGGGAATTAAAACATTTTTAAAAGATTTGCTTTTACAAAACAGTTTAATTTCTTTTTCACAGTTAATGGGTAAATATGATATCTCTGTACACATTTTCTCAGGTATTTACAGGTTAGGAATTTCTTACATGATTTTTTTACTGAATTACCCCTTGGCCTGCTCTTCAAATTTGGCGTATGTTATTTTTCAGTTTAAACCTTTTCAAAAACGATTAATAGCTATCATTTATGATCAGTTAATGAATGCTCGCATGTCACCTAATGATAGGGTTCAACGTACCTGGGAAGTAGAACTTCAACATTCACTTTCAGATAATCAATGGAGTAAAATTTATTATTTAGTCAATAATTCATCTATCTGCGAACGCCATATCTTAATTCAGTTTAAGCTAGCACACAGGGCCTATATGTCCAAAGATAAATTGATGCATATTTTTCTGAATATAAGCCCTATTTGTGACAGATGTAACACAGAAATGGCTACTTTAACATATGTTTTGGTCATGTGTAAGTTTAAACAATTTTTGGAGAAATGTGTTTGGAATATTATCTAAAGTTATAGATGTGGATGTTCAACCTAATCCACTTACAGCAATTTTTGGGATTATTCCAGTGGAAGCAAGCAATGTGTCTGCTTCCACCCAACATGTGATAGCTTTTTCAACGTTACTGGCTAGGAGAGCCATTTTGCTACACTGGAAAGAATCTAATCCACCTACTGTTTTCTATTGGCTCTCCTCCATTATGTCATGTCTCAGCTTGGAGAAAATTAGAAGCCGGACATTTGATACATCCTTTAATTTTGAACAAGTCTGGCAACCTTTTATTCAATATTTTCACAAGATTTAATTTTTATTTTTTTGTTTTTTAATTCTCTTTGGGGAAAATCCTTATCCATGAAGGTTCGGAGATGACTGGAAGGATGTGTTTTTTTTTTCTCTCTCTCTGTTTTTTCTAATTTTATCCTCAATCGGACCGCCAAATCTTTTTTTTTCTTTCCTTTTTTTCCTCTTTCTTTTTTTTTGTTTTTTGTTTCAGTTTCGTTAGTGTTTTTTTTTCCTTATCAATAAAATTTCCAATCTTTTTTTTATTATTGTTATGAGGAGTTGTAGTTTTTTTTGACCATTGTTTATATAACAGCATAATATTTTACTTATTTGATTTTGATATTATATACTTTCTGTTTTTACTATTGCTCTTTATATGTCTTTTATATTATCTATTTGTCAAACTCCTCTTCTGATTTGTATATTCTTTTTTTGAAAATCAATAAAAAAGATTGAAAAATGAAATGATTGAGGGGGGACTTCATAGAGATATTTAAAATTATGAGGGGGATAGATAGAGTTGACGTGGATAGGCTTTCAGCATTGAGAGTAGAGGGGATTCAAACAAGAGGTCATGAGTTACGAGTTAAGGGGCAAAAGTTTAGGGGTAGCACAAGGGGGAACTTCTTTACTCAGAGAGTGATAACTGTATGGAACGAGCTTCCAGTAGAAGTGGTACAGGCAGGTTCGATTTTCTCATTTAAAAAAAAATTGGATGGGTATATGGTTAAGAAAGGAATGGAGGGTTATGGACTGATTGCAGGTAGGTGGGACTAGGTGAGAGGAAGCTTTCAACACGGACTAGAAAGGCCGAGATGGCCTGTTTCTGTTCTGTAATTGTTATATCGTTATATGGTTTTAATGGACGGAGATGGTGAGAGAGGGACAGTTCACAGGATAAATCCCCCCACACCAGCAATGTGTCAGTGTTGGACACTGGGCTGAGTTTACAGGAATATAATGGACAGAGAGGGTGAGAGAGGGACAGTTCACAGGATAAATCCCCCCACACCAGCAATGTGTCAGTGTTGGACACTGGGCTGGGTTCACAGGAATATAATGGACAGAGAGGGTGAGAGAGGGACAGTTTACAGGATAAATCCCCCCCACACCAGCAATGTGTCAGTGTTGGACACTGGGCTGAGTTTACAGGAATATAATGGACAGAGAGGGTGAGAGAGAGACAGTTTACAGGATAAATCCCCCCCCCCCCACACCAGCAATGTGTCAGTGTTGGACACTGGGCTGAGTTTACAGGAATATAATGGACAGAGAGGGTGAGAGAGAGACAGTTTACAGGATAAATCCCCCCCCCCCACACCAGCAATGTGTCAGTGTTGGACACTGGGCTGAGTTTACAGTTCAGTTAATCTCCCCGCCCGGTGAGCCGTACCTCCTGCCCTGTCATTGGTGAATTCACCTGCGCAGGTTTGCCAGACTGAAATATTAATTTAAGGCCAAATAATACTAGAAAAAAGCAAAACGAATTTCAATGTTTCTCACTCACATCACATGAAAAGCTCCAGATCCAGGTCATTACTGTCCTCTTCACAGGAATGAGTGGAACGTGCAGCACAAACCTTGTCCGATGTGAAGTTTTTTAGCATTTTTGGAGATGCAGTGAAGTCTTTACAACACAGGCCTGAAAGCAATAATTCTGCCCTGATTCTCACCGTGGCATCAAGAAGATTCAGCTGCATTCTATTTCTTGCCTTTGTTTTAACGGAGGATACAAGAGAAAATATCCTCACAACTACAGCATTGCTGACAGGGGTAGTTAGGCAAGTAAGGGCAAAGGTGGCAACCTCTTTAAATGCCTGATGGTGAAGTACACCAATCCAAAACTGTTCAGTGTCTGTCGGGAGTCCATCTTTCTTAAATGGAGCTTCTTCTTTCCTATCGACAAAAGGCATTTTTCTGTATTGTTCTTCAATAATGCTGACGTTGTTTCCTGCAAGGTGTATAAAGGGTAACTCGGAAAACATGGGCCTTGAGTCCTCATTTAAAATTATCACAGGGCTCAATTTTGATAAACTTTCAAATGTATCTCTCGCTGACGGAAGTCTACATGCAACTTGACTGAGAGCTTCTTCTAGCATAGGCATACATCTTTCTTTGACATTTTTTATTACTATATGGGCCTCAGCGCTGTTGTTCTGCTGTAGGATCTTATTACACGCTGTTAAGAATTTGATACCAAAATCAACTTCATGAATTTTTTTTCTGTCTTTTGGCATCATACAGTCTGTTCTGAAGACTCTTCTGGTGTAAGAATATTTGTTGGTACAATTCATAAGGATCAGCTTTGGTTTGCTGAAAAAGGCTGTTCAGTCTTTCAAATTCATGCACAACAGGCGTTGCAAACTCAAAGAACAAGTAGTTTTTGTAGTCTGAGTCACAACATTTCTTTTCGGCGTCTTGCTTTGAATTTTGTACCAAACTTTGATTGGGCTAGTGAAATAAGCCTTTAGCTCTTCCCAGTTCATCAAAACTTTTCCACGCACAAGCCACTGAGCAGATGAAGGGTTTACACAGAAAGGAGACACATCGTTTTGTCTGGACCGCACAGAATTGTTGCACCCAACCATGTTTGATGCACCATCAGATGCAAAACCAATGCAATTTGCAAGACTCTGGCCACATCTTTTGATTTCCTTGTCAATCAAATTGAATTTTTTTTCCTCCTGTAGCCTCTTGCACTGGAATTAAACCTAGAAACCCAGTTACAATTTCCTTTGTCCTGTCACTTAAAAATTGAACAAAATATACAAGTGTTTTTGTATTGAAATGTCTAGATTCATCTATAATAATGGCATATTTCTTGTTCTGAAAATCGTCAGTATCCGTGCAGGCGAAATGATGTTTTTGATTAAGCATGCACATTTAGTGTTATGTAACTCTATGTGCTCCAGTGTACTCCCCTGCCCATGTGCGATCATGATTTCACTAAGGTGGTCAACTGCACATATCGCACAAAGGCAGGTCATGCTGACAGCAATTTGCACCTCTGCTGCCTTAACTTTATCATTACCTTGCCTCGGAGTCTTTGTTACATTAAGCTGCGTCTGGAGTTCTCCGCTTGTGTTTCTCCGATTTTTAATGGTTTGAAAGGTTGCTAACTCTTGGTGAAATGCTGCAGGGGCACAATTTACAATAAGCTGCCCCCGATCCATCAGCAGCCTTTTGTACCCAGACAAGTTTTTCTTCCCATTTGCTGTTGTTCTTACGATTGCTCTCGGAACAAGCTTTCCATTTCTTTGACGACACGTGTTGATGATAAATGATTTATAAAAAGAGCCGAAGGCGTCACAGTTTCACCACAAAACGTGATTCCGTATAGAAAGTCGATGTGTGTGATTATAAATCACACCCGAGACAAACTGGAGCCGGATCACGTGACCGGCCGTGTTGCCGGTTTGGATATTGCCGAATGGAACTGACCGAAATACATCTTTCTCAAAGGAAAATGTTTCAGAAACAGGACGGCTTGTAATTTTCGTGCAGATAATGTCAGCAAGTGAAAAAGCCGGGAAAAAGCCAAATGAATCTTCCGAAGCCAAACAAATTGAATAAAAAGCCAATTTTCTGGAATTTGCTCCGAAAAAGCCAATCAGGTGACCGCGCACCGTCGCGCGCCGTTCGCCTTACGTCACTGCACAGGTAACTCCGCCCACCAGAGTGACGTCATTCGGCAGGTAAACCGTCGGCTCGCGAGCTCCTCCCTCCGCCTCTGGTCGGTTAGTTTCCCGCAGCGCGAGCCCCACCTCCCTCGCTTCGTTATTGGTCGCTCAGACCGTCAATCTTGCTATCCCCACCTCTCTCCCTCCGTCATTGGTCGATTAATCTGCCCGAGGCTCGAGTTCAGCCTGAAGCTGTCGGAGTGTCTGAATGGGGGGGGGTCTGAGGGAGGGTCTCGGTGAGGGTGTATTTGGAGTGACTGAGGGCGAGGAGGATCTGAGAGTGAGGGAGGGTTTTGGTGAGGGTGTCTTTGGAGTGACTGAGGGCGAGGAGGATCTGAGAGTGAGGGAGGGTCTCGGTGAGGGAGTTTTTGGAGTGACTGAGGGCGAGGAGGATCTGAGAGGGAGGGTCTCGGTGAGGGTGTTTTTGGAGTGACTGAGGGCGAGGAGGGTCTGAGAGTGAGGGAGGGTCTCGGTGAGGGAGTTTTTGGAGTGACTGAGGGCGAGGAGGGTCTGAGAGTGAGGGAGGGTCTCGGTGAGGGTGTATTTGGAGTGACTGAGGGCGAGGAGGATCTGAGAGTGAGGGAGGGTTTTGGTGAGGGTGTCTTTGGAGTGACTGAGGGCGAGGAGGATCTGAGAGTGAGGGAGGGTCTCGGTGAGGGAGTTTTTGGAGTGACTGAGGGCGAGGAGGATCTGAGAGGGAGGGTCTCGGTGAGGGTGTTTTTGGAGTGACTGAGGGCGAGGAGGGTCTGAGAGTGAGGGAGGGTCTCGGTGAGGGAGTTTTTGGAGTGACTGAGGGCGAGGAGGGTCTGAGAGTAAGGGAGGGTCTCGGTGAGGGTGTTTTTGGAGTGACAGGGCGAGGAGGGTCTGAGAGTGAGGGAGGGTTTCGGTGAGGGTGTCTTTGGAGTGACTGAGGGCGAGGAGGGTCTGAGAGTGAGGGAGGATTTCGGTGAGGGTGTCTGTGCGTTTGGAGTGACTGAGGGTGAGGGGGTGGTCTGTGGGATAGAGAATGTAGTAGCTGAGGATGATTCAGTGAGGGAGGGTCTGGTAGTGATGAGGTTTTCAGTGAGGGAATGAGGATAAGCAGTAGGAGGGACTGAGGGTGAGGAATGTTCTTGGTGAGGGAGGGTATGAGAGTGTGCCAGTGAGGGAAGATTTGGGGGTGAGGGTCTTGATGAGGGAGGTTCTTGGGGTGTGGAGGGTCGTTGAGGGAGGTTCTGAGTGGGGAGGGACAGTCAGGATGGTGTTAGTGAGGGGTGTCTGAGGGTGAGGAGGGTCTTGGCGAGGGAGAAGCTGAAGCTGAGGAGGGTCTCAGACCATGGGACCTCTTACATTGAGTGTTGGTCTGAGTATCTCCTGAGGTCGAGATGGGTCTGAAGTGAGGGAGCACTCTAGGATAAGGGATGGACTGAGGAAACTCATGGGGTAAGAGGACGGTGTCTGTTGTAGCAGCTCCAGGGATGGGCTGAAAAAACTCCTGAGGTAGCGGGAGGGATCGAGGTGAGGCACCTCCTGGGATCAAGGGACCACCTGACGAGGGATCTCCGTAGGGTGAGAGATGGCTGGTTCTAAGGGACTGACTTGAGGGAGCTTCTGAGGTAGTGGGGTAGTTGGAGTGAGGGGGCTGCTGAGGGTGAGGGACAGTGTGTTGAGGGGGAGCTCCCGAGGGTGACGGTGTTGAGAGGGAGCTCCCGAGGGTGAGGGACGGTGTGTTGAGAGGGAGCTCCCGAGAGTGAGGGACGGTGTGTTGAGAGGGAGCTCCCGAGGGTGAGGGACGGTGTGTTGAGAGGGAGCTCCCGAGGGTGAGGGACGGTGTGTTGAGGGGGAGCACCCGAGGGTGAGGGACGGTATGTTGAGGGAGCTCCCGAGGGTGAGGGACGGTGTGTTGAGATGGAGCTCCCGAGGGTGAGGGACGGTGTGTTGAGAGGGAGCTCCCGAGGGTGAGGGACGGTGTGTTGAGAGGGAGCTCCCGAGGGTGAGGGTCGAGTCTGAGGTGGGCAGAGTCCCAATGGTCAGAGTCCACTGATGACGGGTCTGTTACAGGAAGGTGTCAGACTGAGAGCGATGGACTCTCCGTGTCAGAGGCAGAGGCAACGTCTGGTGAGGAGCCACAGGGGAACATTGAACAACAGATGGAAACCAGGCTGAGGTGAGAGATGGAGCTGAGACTGGGAGGGTGAACATTTCCTCTGGTCTCACTCCCCACTGAGATATCACTGCTGTCCCATCCCTGCCCCTATTATCCTGAATTAATCTCTACAACACTGTCCACCATGACCATCTGCTCTAGAATTACCTCCCGAGACCCCTCCGCCACTGAGTGTATGTCCCTCATGATTGTCTACACCTCTATAAGATGACCACTCATTCTCCTGCACTCCAATGGGGACAAAACAAAAAAGTCCCAACCTGCTCACCCTCTGTCCATAACTCAGTCCCACGAGTCCTGGCAACATCCTGGTAAATCTCCTCTGCACTCCGTCCAGCTTCATGATATTGTTCCTGTCGCAGTGTGACTAAACCTGAGCATAGTATTCCAAATCTGGCCTCACCAACATCTTGTACAATGTCAGAACATAGAAATAGGAACAGGAGAAGACTCACAGACACGAGACAATCTGCAGATGCTGGAAATCCAAAGCAACACACACAAAATGCTGGAGGAACCCAGCAGGTCAGGCAGCATTTGTGGAAAAGAGTAAACAGTCGATATTTCAGGCTGAGACCCTTCATCAGGACAGAAGAGAAAGAAGAGAAGTCCGATTAAGAAGGTGGGGGAGTGGAGGAGGAAGTACAAGGTGGTGGATGATGGGTGAAACCGGGAGAGGGAGAGGAGGTGAAGTAAAGAACGGGGAAGTTTGATGGAAGAGATAAAGGGCTGGAGAAGGGGGATCTGATCGAGGGCAGAAGACCATGGGAGAAAGGGAAGGGTTGGAGCACCTGAGGCAGGTGATGGGAGGGTAAGGAGGTAAGTTGAAAGAGGGAAAAGGGAATGGGGAATAGTGAAGGGGATTGGGGCAATTACCAGAAGCTCAAGAAATTGATGTTCACGCCATCTAGTTAGATGCTCCCCAGACAGAATATAAAGTGTTGCTCCTCCAACCTGAGTGTGGCCTCATCATGACAGTAGAGGAGGCCATGGACTGACATGTCGGAATGGGAATGGGAAGCAGAATTGAAATGGGTGGCCACTGGGAAATCCTGCTTTTTCTGGCAGATGGATTGTAGGTGCTCGGTGAAGCGTTCTCCCAATTTTCATTGGGTCTCTCTGATATACAGGAGGCCACACCAGGAGCACCGGATACAGTAGATGCCCCAACAGACTCACAGGTGAAGTGTCAGCTCACCTGGAAGGACTGTTTGGGGCCCTGAATGGTAGTGAGAGAGGAGATGCAGGGACAGTTGTGACTCCTGTTCTGCTTGCAAGGAGGAGATCAGTGGGGAGGGACAATTGGACAGGGAGTTGTGTTGGGAGTGATCCCTGTGGAAAGTTGGGGTGGGGAGGAGTGCAGGGGAGGGAATGATTTGCTTGGTGGTGGGGTCACGTTGGAGCTGGCGGATGTTATGTAGAATTATGTGCTGTACGTGAAAGTAGGTGGGGTGGTAGTTGAGGAAAAGAACTCTATTCCTGGTTTGACGGCGGGAGGATGGGGTGAGAGCAGATGTGTGTGAAATGGAAGAGATGCGGGTGAGGGCAGCGTTGATGGAGGAGGATGGGAATCCCTTTTCTTTGAAGAAGGAAGAGATCTCAGTCATTCTGGAATGAATGGTGATGGGGTTTTTACAAGTGACGGGGTGGGACGAGGTGTGGTCCAGGTAGCTGTGAGAGTCAGTGGGTTTGTAAAAGATATCAGTAGATAGACTGTCTCCAGAGATGGAAATAGAGATTGAGAAAGGGGAGCTATAGACGAGGTAAACTTGAGGGCAGGGTGGAAGTTTGGAAGCAAAGTTGATGAAGTTGACGAGCTCAGCATGGGTGCAGAAATCAGCACCAATGCAGTCTTTGATTAGCAGAGGAAGAGTTGGGGAGCAATACCAGTGTACGCTTTGAACAGGAATGTTAAATGTAGCCGACAAAAAAGGAGGCACAGCTGGGACCTATGTGAGTGCCCATGGCCACACTTTTGGTTTGAAGGTGGTGGGAGGAACCGAAGGAGAAATTATTGAGGATGAGGACCAGTTCCACCAGACGGAGGAGAGTCGTGGTAGAGGGGAACTGGTTGACTGATGTTCTGAAGAAAGTGGAGAGATTTAATGCCCACCCGATGGGGGATGGAAGTGTATTGGGTCTGGACATCCATAGTGAAAATGTAACGATCAGGACCAGGGGGCTTAAAGACATTGAAAAAATCAAGAGCACGTGAAGTGTGACGGATGTAGGTAGGAAGGGACTGACCAAGGGGAATAAAACAGTGGAGGTATGCAGATATAAGTTCAGTGGGGTAGGAGCAGGCTGAGACACTGGGTCTACCTGGACAGTCAGGTTTGTGGATCTTGGGTGGGAGGTAGAAACAGGAGGTGCAGGTTAAGGGAACTATGAAGTTGGTGGCAGTGGATGGGAGATCCCCAGAGTCGGTGAGGTCAGTGACGGTGTGGGAGACAGTAGTCTGGTGCTCCTTAGTGGAGTCCTGTTCAAGGATTAAGTAGGAGGAGTTGTCTGACAGTTGTTTCGTGGACTCAGCAGGGTAGTGGTCAGTCCACCAGACTACTACAGCACCCCACCCTTACCTGGAGGATTGATAGTGAGGTTAGGATTAGTGCGGAGAGAGTGGAGAGCAGCGTGTACAGAGGGGTGAGGTTGGAATTGGAGTGAGGAGGGTTAAAGTTGAGACAGTTGGTGTTTCGCAGGCAATTGGCTATAAAAAGAAGAGCAGGCAGAAGACCAGAGCACGGTGTCCAGGAAGAGGAGGGTTGGAGATGGCAGACTGGGTAATCGGTGCGGTCTGCAGAGTCCTTGCCAAAGACATAAGCGTGGATACAGAGGCAATGGAAGAAGAGTTCAATGTCACGGTGGGTGCAGTGGGGCAAAAGTGAGGCCTTAATGAGGACAGAATGTTCTGCCTCAGAGAGGGGAAGGTCAGAGGGAATTGTGAAGAACCGGCACGGATGAGAGTTGGGATCAGAATGGGGAAGAGGGTTGGTAGTGTCTGAGGAGAGAGGAGGGTTGGAGTGTCTAGGGAAAGTGGGGTTGGAGGATGATGGAGGCTCTGTGGACCCAAGAGCTGACGGTGGGGCCTGAGAGACCCGGGACTGCAGAGTGGTGGTGGGGGAAGGGGAGACTGGGTTTCCAGTGGCCGCGTGTAAAGTCTCGGCCTGGAGGTGACACTGTCAATGTCCAGGCTGGAGTCGGAGTTAGATGTTCTGCAATTAGCAGTTTGAAGGTGTCCATGGTCATTGGAACCAGCACTGACGGCAGTGGAAACCGGGTTCTGAATCCGCTCGGGATCATTGGAACTGGAGTTGGTGATATTAGTGTCACTGGTACGGAGATGTCAAAAGCCTTCGGGACTGGGGATGGATTCAGAGAGATTCGTAATCTGGGGGCATCCGATGGTATCGAGGTCCAAGCGGGCGGCAGCAGGAACTGTGGTCTCGGGGTGTCCAGGGCCACCGGCGTTAGAGACAGTGGGTCTGTGGTCTGCAGCTTGCAGGGATAAGTGCCAGGAGGAGATTAGTGGGGAGGGACGAGTGGTCACCAGGTATCTCCTCATGGTGGAAAGGGTGGAGCGTAGAATACGTAGGGAGAAGCAGCAAGAGAAGCAGTCAGTTGAACGTGGGGCTGTGGAATGGCTTTATATGCTCCTGGTATGTTAGTATAAACCAGGTCCAGTGTATTTTCACCTCTGGTACCAAAACCAACACGCTGGTGGAATTTAGGCAGAAGACAGGTCAAAATTGCAATCAGTGGGATAGGGTGAAGTTGGTCTTTAAACTGAATAATAGTTTCATCATTTCAACAGTTTGGAAAGTGAGGATGAAGTAAAAGGGAAGAAGAGTGTTGGAGGGGTTACAAAAGTCTCCAGAAAGGGATATAAATTTAACTTCTGGTAACATGGGGGTAAAATTGAAAAGGGTGATGAACACAGCACTTTTAATGCTCAGGCATGACATTGTGGGCATCACTGAGTCGTGGTTGGGAGTTTAACATACACATTGTATCGAATGGATAGGAGGGTAAGCAGAAGGGTTAAGGTGGGAATTGAATTCTGAGATGGAGTTGGCATAGGATTGAGAATATGTAGAATCCTTGTAAGTAAAATTAAGAATCTGCAAGACTAAAAAATCCCTGATGAGAGTTGTATCACACTGACACGGAGGTGTCAAGAAAACAACCTCAATGTCGTTAAAAAAACAAAGGAGCTGGTTGTGGACTACAGGAGGAATGGAGACAGGCTCGCCCCTATTGGCATCAATGGATCTGGGGTTCAGAGGGTGAACAGCCTCAAGTTCCTCGGCATAAACATCACTGAGGATCTCACATGGTCTGTACATAACGGCTGTGTGGTGGAAAAGCACAATAGTGCCTCTTTCACCTCAGACGGTTGAGGAAGTTTGGTGTGGGCCCCCAAATCCTAAGAACTTTCTACAGGGGCACAATTGAGAGCATCCTGACTGTCTGCATCACTGCCTGGCATGGGAACTGTACTTCCCTCAATCGCAGGACTCTGCAGAGAGTGGTGTGGACAGCCCAGCGCATCTGTAGATGTGAACTTCCCACTATTCAGGACATTTACAGAGACAGGTGTATAAAAAGGGCCCAAAGGATCATTGGGGACCCGAGTCACCCCAACCACAAACTGTTCCAGCTGCTACCATCCGGGAAACGGTACCACAGCATAAAAGCCAGGACCAACAGGCTCCGGGACAGCTTCTTCCTCCAGGCCATCAGACTGATTAATTCATGCTGATGCAACTGTATTTCTATGTTATATTGACTGTCCTGGTGTACATAATGTTTATTATAAATTGCACATTCAGATAGAGATGTAACATAAGTATAGCATCTGAGCCCCCAATTTACCCCCGTTCGCCTAGGGTGAACCGCTGTCACCCCCCCAATAGTGCAATACTTCGGTGTAAATACGGTCTAATACCCCCAAACCCCAGTACACACGCGCAACACAAATATCAGACAATACACCAAAGGTGAGTAAGTAATTGCAACTTTATAGTTATTTCTCAGTGATGGATTAGTAGAAACAGATAACCAAAAGGCGCCAAATCAGTAAGTTCATTAGTTTATGCACATAATATTTTAATGCGTTGGAGCTCACGCCTCCAGTTCCATCCACAACGACCTTCCGAGCCTTCGGCCACCGTCCGAACCACCGACGTTCGGTATCCACTGCCCTGGAACCGCTGTCCGCTCCTCACACGTCATCCTCCTCGCTCGCCTCACAAGAAAAGACCATGAACTCCTGCTCAGCACACAGATACAAGATAGCATAACAATTCTCCATTGGCTAGTTCCCCCCTTAGCTACAGTTATAACCCAAACATTCCAGATACAGAAACCCATAACAGCATTAAGTAACATTACAGGGAAGCCATTTTCTTAGCCTGAACAGCTAATGCCACAGTTACTGAGAGCCCTACATAAGATTTTTACTCCTGTATATGAAGGTTGTAAGTTGTAAGTTCAATTCCAATTCAATTTGCACAGGCCTCGGAACAGTAACTAGGATGTAGACTACAAATTGCAACAGGAGATAGGAAGGGCATGTAAAAAGGACAATGTAATGATAACCATGGGGATTTCAGTTTGCAGGTAGATTGGGAAATTCATGTTGGTGCTGGATCCCAAAAGAAGGAATTTGTAGAATTCCTACGAGACGGCTTTTTAAAGCAGCTTGTGGTTGAGCCCACCAGGGAAAAGACGTTTGGATTTGATGTTGTGTAATGTTGCAGAGATCATGAATTGATAGAATTCACCCTGCAGTTTGAGAAGGAGAAGCTAAAATCAGATGTATCAGTGTGGTAAAGGGAACTACAGAGGCATAGGAAAAGAACTGACCAAAGTTGATTGGAAGCGGACATTATCAGGGATGATGGCAGAGCAGCAATGGCTGGAGTTTCTGGGAGTAATTTGGAAATGCAGGACAGATAAATACCAAAGATAAAGAAATATTGCAAAGGAAAGATGAGGCAACTGTGGCTGTAAAGTGAAGTTAATGACAGCATAAATTCAAACACAAGGGCATACAGTAAATCAATAATTAGTGGGAAGCTGGAGGGTTTTAAAAACTAAATGAAGGCAATAAAACAGCAAAAACGAGAAAAGATGAAATGTGAAGGTTAATAAGCCAGCAATTTAAAAGAAGAAAACAAAAGGTTTTTCAGGTATGCAAAAAGTAAAATAGAGACAGGTGGAAAATGACACTGGAGAGGTCATAATGCAGTATTAAGAAAGGCGGACAAACTTAATAAATATTTTGTATTTGCCTTCACTGTGAAAGACACCATCGGTCTGCCAGAAATTCGAGTGTCGGGGGCAGAAGTCAGTGTAGTTGCTATTATGAAGGAGAAGGTGTTTGGGTTGGTGAAAGGTCTGAAAGTCGATAAGTCACCTGGACCAGATGGACAACACCCCAGGGTTCTGAAAGAGGTGGCTGAAATGATTGTGGAGGCATTAGTAGTGATCTTTCAACAATCACTAGATTCTGGGATGGTTTGGGAGGAATGGAAAATTGTAAATGTCACTCCACTCTTTCAGAAGGGTGGGAGGCAAACAACAGGAAATCATTGGCAACAAAAAACACACAGATTGAGAATAATGGACTGTTTATTTCACTCACGCAGGTATCACGTGTTGAAAACCACAGATGCAAATTAACCCACTAACAGAACTGAGAGGAGTTCCTGGAATAGGGTGCTGAGCTGATACGGAGAGTGAGACAGAAAGGTGGGGGGGGGGGGAGGTGAGAGAGGGTCAGAGAGATGCCCATGTAGTTTGTGGGGCTGAATATTCAGTTTCTCTGCAAAATATTCCAGATTACTCACTCTGCTTCTGTGGCCATTACAGTTCCAATAGGAACATCCCTCTGGTTAATTCTGCCCTGTTCTGTTCTCCTGTTTGCCACCAGATGCAAACAGACTGGGAACAGAGGGGTTTTCACATCATCGACACAGGTCACATTTGGTGAAAGGTCACAGGCCAAAAACAATACATTCAGGTGCTCAAGGGGAGGGGGATTGGGAGATTGAGAATGTGAAAGACAGCAGAGGTGAGAGAGGAAGGGAGAAAGAGAGTCACAGTCATACAACACAGAAACAGGCTCTTTGGCCCACTGGGTACGTGCTGATCATCAAACACCGTTGACACTGATCCTACCCTAATCACACATTATTGTCTCCACATTCCAAGGGACTGTGGCCATTTTATCTACTGATCAGTGTGTGGAATGAAAACAGGACACTCTGCTCTAGAGTTACCTCCTGAGGCCCCTCCATCTCATTATGCAAGAAGACAACACACTAGGAGCAGAAGATGTCACCAGCCCCTCAAGCCTGGGCCACCACTCACTGGTTGATATGTCCCAGTCCCACACCAGTGCACAAGAATAGAGAAGCCTATTAAAAGTGGTGGATACAGCCCAGTGCCCAGGAAAAGCTCTCCCCACTACTGAGCACATCTGCAAAGAGCATTGACACAAGAAAACAGCATTATTATCAGTGACCCCCATCCCGACCGTGCTCTCTTCTCACAGCTTCCACTGGGCAGCAGGTACAGGAGCCTTGGTCTCACATCACCAGGTCAAGAACAGTTATTACTGATCCAGTGAGGATAACTTCACTCACCTCAGTACTCACCTGATTCCACAACCTATGGTCTCACTTTCAAGGACTCTACATCTCATGTTCTCAGTATTATTTATTTATCTATCTATCTGTCTTTTTACAGTGCCTTGAAAAAGTATTCAGGCCCTGACACCTTGTTCACAAAAATGAGTTTTGCAGCCAGGGATTCTGATCAATTTAACTGAGAATTTTTATTTGTGAATCACATGCTTCTTGTTTTTTGCAGTGGAGCCAGAAAAGAAACAGGGGAAATTGTAAAGTGTGGAAAACTAAGAATTCAAAAACTGAAATATCAGCAGTTCCAAAGTGTTCATTCCCCCCCCCCCCTTTGTTCTGTACAGAAGAGGCCAGGTTGACTCGAGGGATTTGGAGAGAGGTCGAGGCAGTTTTGGGGGATGCAGAGTGGAGAAAAGTTGGATTGGCAGGCCCAGCATAAATACATCCCAAAGAAGAAGTGTTCAAACTGGAGGATGAGGCTGACAAGGGAAGTCAAAGCAAAAGAGAGGGCATGGATCGCAAAATCAGTGTGAGGCTGAAAGATTGGGAAGCCGATGAAAAACAACAGAAGGCAACTTCAAAAGCAATAAGGAGAGAAATGTGAAATATGAAGGTAAGCTATCCAATAAAAGTGTATACAAAAGTTTTTTCAGATATATAAAGAGACGGGAGAGTGGATATTGGACCAGTGGAAAACCGCTGGACAGGTTCTAATGGGGGACAAAAATAGTGGATGAATTTACAAGTATTTGTGTCAGTCTTCACTGTGGAAGACAGGATGCCAGAAATTCAAGAGCATCAGTGTGCAGAAGTGAGTGTGGGTGCCTCTAATGCCATTCATAAATTTGCCGATTCCACAACTATTGTTGGCAGCAGTTCAGATGGTGATGAGGAGGTGTACAGGAGTGGGATAGAACAGCTGGTTGTGTGGAGTCAAAACAACAACCTTGCTGTTAATGTCAGTAAGACCAGGGAATTGACTGTGGACTTCAGCAAGGGGAAGTCAAGGGAACACACACCAGTCTTCAATGAGGGATCAGCAGTGGAAAGGATGAACAGTTTCAAGTACCTGGGTGTCAACATCTCTGAAGATCTCTCCTGGGCCCAACATTAATGGAATTACAAAGAAGGCACGACAGTGGCTGTATTTAAGAGTTTGAGGAGACTTGGTTTGTCACCAAAGACTCACAAATTTCTACAGAGGTACCGCAGAGAGCATTTTAACTGGTTCATCACTGTCTGGAATGGAGGGGATACTGTACAGGATCAGAAAAAGCTACAGAACATTGCAAACTCAGACAGTAATTCATAGGCCAGTTCATCAGACTTCAGTGGTTGGTAAGATGTTGGAGTCCATTACTGACCATGAGGTTCTGGGGAAAGAAGGCACATGAAAAAATAGGCCATAGTCTGCATGGTTTCCTCAGGGGAAATGTTGCATGAGAAAGCTCTGAAATTCTTTGAGAAAATAACAGGCAGGAGAGAGAAAAGAGAGTCAGTGGATGTTGTTGACTTGGATTTTCAGTAGGCCTTTGACAAGGTACTGCACATGAGGCTGTTGAACAAGATCAGAGCCCAGGGAAGATACTGGCATGATGGCAGATTGGCTGACTGGAGGAGGCAATGAGCGGGAATAAACGGGGCCTTTTCTGGTTGGCTGCTGGTGAGTCGTGATGTTTGCTTTTGGGACCATTTCTTTCCACATGAAATGTCAAGTGATTTCAATAACAGAATTGATAGCTTTGTGCAAAGTTTGTGGATAATACAAAATTAAGTGGAGGGGCAGGTGGTGTTGAGGAAGCAGGGTATCTGCAGAAAGAATCAGACTGTTTAGGAGAATGGGTAAAGAAGTGTCAGATGGAATACAGTGCAGAGAAGTGTATGGTCATAGACTTTGTTAGAAAGAATAACAACGTAGACTAATTTCTAAACAGGGAGAAAACCCAGAAATCAGAGAAGAGTCTCAGAACACCACAACCCAGAAACAGGACTTTCTGTCCATCTAGTCCATGCTGAACTATTAACCTGCCTTGTCCAATCGACCTCCACCCAGACCAGAACCCTCAGTACCCCTCCCACCCTCGTACAATCCACATTTCTCTTGAATGTTGAAATCGAACGTGCATCCACCTCTTCGGCTGGCAGCTTGTTCCACGCTCTCGCCTCTCTCTCAGTGAAGAAGATCCCTCTCGTGTTCCGCTGAAACAGTTCAAGCTCTGTTCACATTTACCCTCTCCATAATATTGTATTGTGAGGGGTATGGATAGGGAAAATAAACCTCTGTCACATCTCCCCTCATTCTCCTACACTCTGGGGAATAATGTCATAACCTGTTCAACCTCTCCCTGTAACTCAGGTCCTCAAGTCCTGGTAACATCCTTGTGAATGTTCTCTGCACTCTTTGAATCTTGTTGATATCTAACCTGTAGGTAGCTGAACGGAAGTACACACAATTCCCCAAATTGGGTCTCACCGCAGCTTTAACTTCAACAGGACATCCAACTCCTTTACTCAATACTGTGATTTATGAAGGCCAATGTGCCAAAAGCATATTATGACCCTCTCTACCCGTGATGTTACTTTCGAGGAATTATGGATTTGTATTCCCAGTTCCCCCTGTTCTACCTCACTCTTCAGTGACCTACTGCTCACTGTGTAAGCCCGACCCTGGAATGACCGACCAAAGAGCAACACCTCACACTTGTCTGCATTAAATTCCATTTGCCAATTTCAAACCCATTTTTCCAGCTGGTCTCCATCTTCCTGCAAGCTTTAATAGCTTTGCTTATTCTCCACTACAGCCCAAATCTTGGTGTCATTCGCAAATTTGTCAACATAAGTGACAAACAAGTGCAGTCACAGCTCTGATCCCTGCGGCACACACCACTAGTCACAGGCCTCCAGTCAGTGAGGCAGCCATTTACAAGTACAGACCCAGCTCTGATCCCTGTGGCACACACCACTAGTCACAGGCCTCCAGTCAGAGAGGCAGCCATTTACAAGTACAGTCCCAGCTCTGATCCCTGCGGCACACACCACTAGTCACAGGCCTCCAGTCAGAGAGGCAGCCATTTACAAGTACAGACCCAGCTCTGATCCCTGCGGCACACACCACTAGTCACAGGCCTCCACTCAGAGAGGCAGCCATTTACAAGTACAGACTCAGCTCTGATCCCTCCGGCACACACCATTAGTCATAGGCCTCCAGTCAGAGAGGCAGCCATTTACAAGCACAGACCCAGCTCTGATCCCTGTGGCACACACCACTAGTCACAGGCCTCCAGTCAGAGAGGCAGACATTTACAAGTACAGACCCAGCTCTGATCCCTGTGGCACACACCACTAGTCACAGGCCTCCAGTCAGAGAGGCAGCCATTTACAAGTACAGACCCAGCTCTGATCCCTGCGGCACACACCACTAGTCACAGGCCTCCAGTCAGAGAGGCAGCCATTTACAAGTACAGACCCAGCTCTGATCCCTGCGACACACACCACTAGTCACAGGCCTCCTGTCAGAGAGGCAGCCATTTACAAGTACATACCCAGCTGTGATCCCTGTGGCACACACCTCTAGTCACAGGCCTCCAGTCAGAGAGGCAGCCATTTACAAGTACAGACCCAGCTCTGATCCCTGTGGCACACACCACTAGTCACAGGCCTCCAGTCAGAGAGGCAGCCATTTACAAGTACAGACCCAGCTCTGATCCCTGCGGCACACACCACTAGTCACAGGCCTCCAGTCAGAGAGGCAGCCATTTACAAGTACAGACCCAGCTCTGATCCCTGCGACACACACCACTAGTCACAGACTTGCACTCAGTAATGTGTGTACACTCCATAACCTCCCTGCTTTTCCTCACTTCTATAGAGTTTGGTTGTGGCTCGTGGCTAGTCTATCACCTTAACCAACTGGTTAAAGTGTTGGACTAGCAATCTGAAGGTCGTGATTTTGAGTCCCAGCTGAGGCAGCGTGTTTTGTCCTTGAACACGACACTTAACCACGCATTGTTCCAGTCCACCCAGCTGAAAATGGGTACCGGCGAAATGCTGGGGGTTACCCTCGCGATAGACTGGGGTCCTATCCGTGGGGTGGGGGGTGTCTCGTACTCTCAGTCGCTTCACGCCACGGAAACCGGCATAACCACCGGCCTGATGAGCCAATAAGGCTCGGGACAGATTTTAACTTTGACTAACTTAACCACAGTCTCTGTATCCGTCTCCTAAGTAATGCAGATGCAAAATATCCATTTAAGATCTCCCCCATCTCTTTCAGCTCCATGCACAGAAGATCTTCAACAGGACCAATGTTGTCCTTTGCTATCCTTTTGCTTTTATTTTCTCTGTGGAAGCCCTTGGGACTCCCCTTCACCTTGTCTGCCAGAGGAACCTCATGCCTTCTTTTAGCCCTCCCGATTTCCTCAAGTGTTCTCTTGCATTTCTTATACTCCGCAAGTACCTCATTTGTTACATCCTGACCCTCCTTGCTATGTACCCCCTTCTTCTTCCCCAGGATCTGAAACATCTCTCGGAAACCAACATTCCCAAAACCTCTTACACTTGCCTGTTATTCTGAGAGGAACATGCATCTCAAAATTCTACGTTTGAAGTTACCAAGCATAACTGTGAAGGACACCATCAGTCTGCAAGAAATTCGAGTGTCGGGGCAGAAGTGAGTGTAGTTGCTATTACTAAGGAGAAAATGTTTGGGTAGCTGAAAGGTCTGAAAGTCGATAAGTCACCTGGACCAGATGGACAACACCCCAGGGTTCTGAAAGAGGTGGCTGAAATGACTGTGAAGGCATCAGTAGTGATCTTTCAACAATCACTGGATTCTGGGATCATTTTGGAGGAATGGGAAATTGTAAATGTCACTCCAGTCTTTAAGAAGGGTGGGAGGCAAACAACAGGAACTCAAAGGCAACAAAACACACACAGGTTGCGAACAAAAGACTCTTGATTTCACTCACGCAGGTATCACGTGTTGAACACCACAGATGCAAATTCACCCACCGGCAGAACTGAGAGGAGTTCCTGGAACAGGGTGGTGAGCTCATGCAGAGAGAGTGAGACAGAAAGGTGAGGGGGGGGGGGTGGTTGTGAGAGAGGGTCAGAGAGATGCCATGTAGTTTGTGGGGCTGAATATTCAGTTTCTCTGTAAAACATTCCAAATTATTCACTCTGCTGCTGGGGTCATTACAGTTCCAATAGGAACATCCCTCTGGTTAATTCTGCCCTGTTCTGTTCTCCTGTTTGCCACCGGATGCAAACAGACTGAGAACAGAGGGGTTTTCACATCAGAGACACAGGTCACATTTGGTGAAAGTTGAGATTTCTTTTGTCACCTGGTAAACTCTAATTCCTATAAATGTTCCATGGAGAACATTCTGACTCACCATCTGGTATTGGGGTGGAAAGCGGCCATTGCACAAGATCAAACTTTGTTGCAGAAACTGATAAAATTAGTGTTCTCCATCATGGGTACCAGTCTCTGTAGTCTCCAAGACAGCTTCATGAAGCAGTGCCTTTGGAAAGCAGTGTCCATCATTGTGGATCCTCACCACCCCGAACGTGCCCTCTTCTCGTGGTTACTGTAGGGAAGGAGGTACGGAAGCCTGAAGGCACTCACTCAGTGATTCAGGAACAGCTGCTTCCCCTAAATGACATGATTCCTAACTGGACAGTGAACCCATGAACAGTAACTCACTACTTTTTAATCTCAGTATTTTTTGCATTACTTATTTTACATTAATCATTTAATAGACATCTATCTAATTACTGTCAGTTTTTCCCCTTACATCTATTTAATGATTAATATCCCATTAATGTGGTCACCCATTTCTTATCCCTTAGTTCCACCCTTATAGCTTCAGTAGTCGAGCTCTCCGGCCTGTCCTGTTGGAACACTGCTGTGACATTTTCCCTGACTAGTAATGTCACCTCTCCCCCTTTAATCCCCCTGGTCGGTCATGTCTGAAACAATGGATCCCCACATCATTGAGCAGCCAGTCCTGATCCTCCTGCAATCAAGTCTGAGTAATGCTACAGTCATAATTCCACGTGCTGATCCATGCCCTGAGCTCATCTGCCTCTCCTATAATACTGATTGCATTGAAATATACACAACCCAGAACATTAGTCCCACCATGTTCAACCTTCAGTTCCACACCTGCACAGTAGTTTAGCCAAGGGTGAGATGCCAGAGGACTGGAGGATAGTTAATGCTCTATTGTTCAAGAAAGACTCTAAGAACAATCCAGGTAAATTACAGGCTGGTGAGCCTGACATCAGTAGGAGCTGACATTGGCTCAGTGCGAGAGGACAGAGAGTATTGGAAGCTGGTTGTCTCTCTACTGGAGGCCTATGACTCGTGGTGTCTACAGGGATCAGTGCTGGGCCCGTTGTTTGTCATCTGTAACAACAATCTGCATGATACTGTGGTAAACTGGATCAGCAATGTTGCTGCTGACCAGGATTGTGTGTGTAATGGACAGCGAGGAAGCTATCAATGCTTGCAGTGGACCAACTGAGAAAAGGGGCTGAGAAAGGGCAGATAGAAGTTATTGCAGATGGGGGTGAGATGTAGAAGTTGGGAGGACAAACCAGGTTAAGACTCACATCGTGAATGTTAAGACTCTGGTAGAACCACGGGACCTGGAAATACAGATCCACATTTGCTTGAAAGCAGCGTCACAGGTAGATAGGTTGTAAAGAGAGCTTCATAAATCAGGCATTGAGTAAGGAGTTGGGATGTTATGTTGAAGTTGTAAAAGATATTAGTGATGCTGATTTCAAAGTTATGTGTAAAGATATCAATTATCTTGAAAGAGTGCATAGAAAATTTACAAGGATGTTGCTTGGAATTGAGGACATGAGTTACAGGGACAGTTTGAATCCATTTGGAATTTATTCACTGGTGTGTTTAGTGGGAACGATGAAATATTTAAGAGGAACCTGAGGGGGAACTTCACTCAGAGGGTGGTGTGTGTGGAACGAGCTGCCAACGGAAGTGGTAGATGTAAATTCAATTGTAACATTTAGGAAAAGTTTGGATAGGTGGATGAGATGAGAGAGGTCTGGAGGGCTGTGGTCTGGGTGCAGAGAGATGGGAACGAGGCAGAGGAGCAGGCTGGCATGGACTAGATGGGCCGAAGTTCTTGTTTCTATGCTCCATGACTCTATGACCAACACCCCCCATACAATATCAATGTGCCATTTGCCTTCCTAACTATCTACAAGCATCTTTGCATCTTCCATAAAATTCTCTCTAAATTCCTTCTCCATTACAGACTCTGCACACGGTCCACTCCCCGTTACTGACCCATTGCCAACCTCACCGGGGGTTTATCCTGTGTCCACTCCCCCTCTAATGTCTGCTGTCCATTACAGACAATCTACACCTTCCACTCCACAATACTGACCCATTATAAACCTGGCGACAGTAATCCTGTGACTATTTCCTCTCCAGCACGTGGGTCCATTCCTGTTCCTCTGCTCAATACTGACCCATCACTGTGGTTGTTAGAGGAAGCTCACTGATTGGGAACAATAGGCTCTTCATTACAGAGCCTCAGGCTAGATGATGTTTGTTTGCTTTGCATACTTTTTCCAATCATACATCAACTGTTCCACCGCCCCGCGCTGGCTTCATTGCTTCGAGAAGCCGGTGTGGAAAGTAGTCGTTGACCTGTCGCTGCGTCTGACACCACTCACAGCAGAGAGTGAGGAGGTTGTAGGTGGTCCCATCTCCCTCCAGTTCACCCAGCAACACCTCATCGGGAGTCACATCCCCAAAACTGATTGAATCTGGAAATTTGTCTTGTGTTCTGTGTTTGTGTGTGGGTGTTGCAGAGAGAGAGAGAGAGAGAGAGAGAGAGAGAGAGAGAGAGAGGGAGGGAGGGGGAGAGAGAGAGAGAGAGAGAGAGAGAGAGAGAGAGAGAGAGAGAGAGAGAGAGAGAGAGAGAGAGAGAGAGAGAAATATAAATGAAGGTAGATGGAGCTCCTTTGTCTCATCCAGCTGTGAGGTTTCTGAAAGGGATTTCTCATCTCTGTCTAGGGTCTCAGTCATAGAGATCTCACTGCATGTGTGATCCCAGTGAGAGAGGGAAAGAGAGAGATCTCCTTCCATGGGAAATCTGGGGTATTTTGGCTCTGTGGGTTCTCACTGAGGGAGGTTTTATCTCTGTCTTTGCTGTCTCAGTAAGGGAGTGAGTGAGGTCTCACTGAGCGATCTCATCTCTGTCCGTGGGGTCTTTGTCAGGGAGTGATGAATCTCTCCCTCTATAGATGGATATCCCTTTCCATCCTCAGTTCCCATTCACATTTACACCTTGTCCTCAGCCCCATGTGTCATTTTTCACTGAGTTAATTCCAATCTTTCATTTCCAGAATGTCACCGGCTGAACTGAGGGTTGTGCTGCTGATCCTGGGTTTTCTGGGTGAGTAATGTCTTGTAGGGACAAACTGCGTGCTGTGTACAGTAAGAGGGAGTAGATGTTATTTATTGTTTCTGTAGACGAGCAGAGGCAGCCTGTATTTAATGGGGGGAAAGTACTGAAAGGACCTCGAGATCATTATGAATGCAATTTGACACTGGGACACAGGGCATTAGAGCTGGTGATCAGAAACGTCCAGATACCCGGTTTGGTGAAACAACAGTAGGGAGTGGAGGGAGATGGGGAGGCAGAGAGGTTTCAGCAGAGAATCTCAGGCTTGAAGACTGAGGAGAAGGCACGGCTGGAAATGCAGTGATTACACTCCGAGAGACTGGGACTGGAGGGAGTGTCCAGAGGCTGGAGGAGATTACACTGGGAGGAAGAGGTGAGGCTATGTTGGGATGTGAAAGCAAAGTTGGGTTGTATGTTACTTAACCAGATTAGTGAATGGTGGTGGGTAAAGGGGTTGGGGGCAATTTCAGGCACAGCCAGCAGAGTGTGTGGAGAGCAGGGTGCAGGAGTGGGAGGTGGCTGACGGTGTGAACGAGAGACGGACTGGGTCAGGGGCGGAGCTGGGTAACGTTACAGAGGCAAGCATCACCGTGAGTCAGAGATGCCTGTTAAATGTCATTATCGTACCTGTCTCAATGACTTCCAGTGGCAGCTCATTCTGCATACGTACCACCCTCTGTGGGTTTCCTCTGGGTGATCCGGTTTCCTCCCACAGTCCAAAGGTGTACCGGTTAGTCAGTTAATTGGTCGTTATAAATTGCCCCGTGAATAGCAACAGGCAGAAAATGCTGGAGGAACTCAGCAGGCCAGGCAGTATCTATGCAGAAGAGTAAAGAGTTTCGGGCCAAGTTACTTCATCAGGACCGGAAAACAAGAGGAGCAGTCCATCTTTTTTTTCCACAGTCCTTCTTTCCAGTCGTGATGAAGAGTCTCAGCCTGAAATGTTGACTGTTTATTCTCTTCCATCTCTGCTGCCTGGCCTGCTGAGTTCATCCAGAATTTTGTGTGTGTTGCTCTTGAAATCAGTGTCACTGTGTGTCCTCAGTGACCACTTTATTATGTGCAGAGTGTAATTGGCTAATTAGATATTTGTATTAATGGACAAGTATCCCCAATGACGTGATCCCCACAGTCGTCTGTGGTAATGAAGTACAGTAATTCACCACACTCTGGGTAAAGAAATTCCTGCTTATCTCTGTTCTAAAGGGATGTCGTTGTATTCTGAGTCTGTGCCCTCTGGTCTGAGACTCCTCCACTATCGGACACGTCACTGTGTCCACTCTCTCCAGCCTTTCAATATTTGATAGGGTGTGTAAGGAAACTCATAGATAGGCACATGGATGGTAGAAGAAAAGAGCTGTGTAGGAGGAAAGGGTTTGATTGATCAGAATCAGGTCTGATACCACTGGTATATGTCATGTAATTTGTTGTTTTGTGCCAGTACACTACAATACAAGATTAAAACTATATATTACAACAAGAAATATATTTAAATAAAAAATAAGTTGTGCAAAGACAGAACAAAAAAAGTTTTTACAGTGGTGTAAATGGGTTCATTGTCCATTTAGAGATCTGATGGCAGAGAAGAAGAAGCTTTTCCTGAAGCGTTGAGTGTGTGTTTTCAGGCTCCTGTACCACCTCCCTGACAGTAGCAAGGAGAAAAAGGCATGTCCTGGGTGACGGGGTCTTTAATGATGGATGCTGCTGTTTGGAGGCGTTACTTGTGAAGATGTCCTCAATGCTGGGGAGGCTTGTGTCCATGATGGAGCTGGTTGAGTTTACAGTATTCTGCACTTTTTTCTGATTCTGTGCTGTGGCCCCTCCATACCAGATGGTGATACAACCAGTTAGAATGCTCTCCACTGTACTTCTGTAGAGATTTGCGAGTGTATTTGGAGTCAGACCAAGTCCTTCAGACTCCTGATGAAATGTAGCCACTGTTGGGCCTTCTTTATAATTGGCTCAATATGTTGGTCTGAGGATCGATCTTCAGAGATGTTGACACCCAGTAACTTGAAACTGCTCACCCTTTCCACTGCTGATCCCTCGATGAGGACTGGTGGGTATTCCCTTCACTTCCCCTTTCTGAAGTCCAGAATCATTTTCTTGGTCTTACTGACGTTGAGTGCAGGGTTGTTGTTACGACACCACTCAACCAGCTGATCCACTCACTCCTGTACGCCTCCCCATCACCATCTCAAATTCTGCTGGCAACAGTTGTGTAAATGGCAGTTTTATATATGGTGATTGAGCTGTGCCGAGCCACACAGTTGTTGGTGTGGAGAGAGAATCGAGCAGTGTGCTGAGTTTGATCCTTGCGGTGTGCCAGTGTTGATCGTCAGTGAGCAGGTAATGTTATTTTCCATCTGCACTGACTGAGGTCTCCTGATGAAGAAGTCAAGGATCCAGTGACAGAGGGAGGTTTTGGAGGTTGTTGATTGGTACTGAGGCTGTGATGGTGTTGATCACTGAGCTGTAATCAATAAACAGTCGCCTGACAGAGGTATCGCTGTTGTCCAGGTGATCCAAGGCCGAGTGTAGAACCAGTGAGATTGTATCCACTGTAGACCTATTGTGGTGACAGGCAAATTGCAGCAGGTCCAGGGCCTCGCTTAGGCTGGAGTTGATTCTGGCCATGACTAACCTCTCAAAGTACTTCATCACAGTAGATGTGAGTGCAACTGGATGGTCGTCCTTCAAATTACAAAGAAAAATTTTCATCAAGTGCTTAGAGTACGTTGTAAAAATATTCAGCCCCCAACTGTTCTAAGACAGTGTGATTTGGCTTGTTGTCCTGCTGAAAGATGAACTTCTCTCAGTTTGACCTGTCCAGCAGAGGCTAGCAAGTTTTATCCAGGATCTCTCTGTATTTAGCAGCATTCATTGTCCTATCAATCCTGACTAGATTTCTGGTCTCTACTGCTGAAAATCATCTTCTTAGCAGGATGGGATACCATACATTCCAGTATAGATGGGGTTACCTGGCTGATGCACAATATTAGATTTATGCCTCACGTACAGCTTAATGTTGAGGCCAAAAAGTTCCACTTTAGTCTCATCCGAGCACAAGACCTTCTTCCACACCTTTACAGTTTCTTCTGTGTGACTCTTTGCAGTATTTACAGGCAAGGATAAGCCTTTTTTTTAGCCGGGCTGCTTCTTTGACATTCTTCCTTAAATACTTCTTTTGTGCAAGGCTTTAAAGATTGTGGAGCCATGAACTTCATCTCCAGTTGCAGCCACTGACTCCTGCAGCTCACTCAGAGTGACTGCTGTTGTCACAGTAGCCTCTCTTACAAGTGCCAATCTTCTCCGGTGACTAAGTTTAGAGAGATCGCCTGACCTGGGCAGTGTGGCTGTGGTTTTGTATTTTTCCACTGATTCACGATGGACTACACAGAGTTCTGAGGAATGTTCAGTGCCTTTGAGATGGTCTTGTACCCTTCCCCAGATTTGTGCTTCGATATTATCACTTGTCTTGAATGTTCTTTAGTCTTCATTTTTGGTTTGGTCTGTTGAAAATCTACCATACTGTTGGCCCTTACCAGGACAGGGGTATTTATTTAAATAATACTCCAATTTTCTCCATCAGCAAATGTGGTGAGTTGAGGATGAATACTTTTTCAGCCTCACAACTTTGGTTTTTAATTTTCAGCAAATTGTTGACTGGATTTGGAATTTTCTTTTGATTGGACATGATGCACACTGTTTCATGGATTAGCTCAAAATATCCCACTTCGATATATTTTAAATTTAGAAACAGAGTACCGGTAGGTAATGCATGAAAATAGTTGTGGGGACTGAATACTTTTTCAAAGCACTGTATATGACACCCAGAGGAGAGGGAGACGGGAGTAGACCTGGGGTGAATGGTAGTAGGGAGAGACCGTGGAGGGAGAGTTAGAAAGTGACCAAAGGAGACGGGGAATGGATGCTCAGAAGGGAGACAGTGGTAGCGAGAGACCGAGGGAGAGGAAAGTAGGGAGAGAATGAGGAAAAAGGAAGGTAGGGAGAGTCCGAGGCAGAGGGTGGCAGGGAGAGACGAGGGGAGACAGAGATAGACAGAGAACATGGGGACAAGGAGTTTGGCAGAGTGAGGGGCGAATGACTTGGGGAGAGCCTGAGGGCAGAGTGAGTTGGAGACAGCAAGGTAAGGAGAGACCGAGGAGGGAATGAGGTAGGGAGCGGAGGAGGGGTGAATGAGGTGAGGAGAAACCTAGTAGAGAGGGAGTTATGGTGAGACCAAGGGATGAGCGAGATGGGAAGAGACCGAAGTTAAACTTATTCTTGGAGAAGGAAGTCGGAGGATCAGAACGAGAGTGTGGTGGCAGGAACCATTTTGATTTTTTCTTCTTCTCATTGGAGTTAAGAGAGTCAGGACTGTGAGGCGTGTGATGTCGGGCAGTGAAGCGGGGAAGTTTTAAAAGGAACACAGCCTTATACTGCGGGCAGCGGAGTGAGCCGGGAGCAGTGGGAAGGCTTAAGGGCTTTGGCTCAACGGGTTTAGGCGGAAGCCGGTGAGGCAAGGTAGGTTTAGTTTTCAGTTTTTCCTGTTATTTGAGGAAAGGGGGAAGTATGAGTGTGAGGGCAGCTTGTTGTTCTCGGTGTCGGATGTGGGAGGTCCTGGAGTCTCCCAGCCTCCCGGACGTCCACATCTGCACCAGGCGCGCCGAGCTGCAGCTCCTAAGGGACCGTGTTCGGGAACGGGAGCTGCAGCTCGATAATCTCCATCTGGTCAGGGAGAGCGAAGAGTTGATAGAGAGGAGTTACAGATCACGGTTAGGAGGGGGAAGGGGAAGAGTCAGGTACAAGAGAGTACCCCTGTGGCTGCACCCCTTGACAATCAGTACTTCTGTTTGAGTACTGTTGGGGGGTGGGGGACAGCCTACCTGGGGGAAGCAACAGTGGCCGTGCCTCCTGCACAGAGTCCGGCCCTGTAACTCAGAAGGGTAGGGAAATGAAGAGGAAGGCTGTAGTAATAGGGGACTCGATAGTTAGGGGGTCAGATAGGCGATTCTGTAGATGTAATCAGGAGACACGTATGGTAGTTTGCCTCCTTGGTGCCAGGGTCCGGGATGTTTCTGATCACGTCCAAGATATCCTGAAGTGGGAGGGTGAGGAGCCAGAGGTCTCAGTACATATAGGTACCAATGACATAGGTAGGAAAAGGGAAGAGATCCTCAAAGGAGAATATAGGGAGTTAGGAAGGGAGTTGAGAAGGACCACAAAGGTAGTAATCTCTGGATTACTGCCTCTGCCACGCGACAGTGAGAGTAGGAATAGAATGACGTGTAGGATAAATTCGTGTCTGAGGGATTGGAGCAGGGGACAGAGATTCAAGTTTCCGGATCATTGGGACCTCTTTTGGGGCAGGTGTGACCTGTACAAAAAGAACAGTTTACACTTGAATCCTAAGGGTCCTATATATTCTGGTGGGGAGATTTGCTAAGGCTACTGGGGAGACTTTAAACTAGAATGGTTGGGGAGTGGGAATCAATTTGAAGAGACTAGGGTAGAGGAGGTTAGTTCACAAATAGAGAAAGCTAGTAGACAGTGTGAGGGAGGATAGTCAAGTGATAGAGAAGGGGAGCACACTGACCGAAGATGTAGGGAAGAAGGAAGAAAATGATAATAAATTTGTTTTGCACTGTCACAGATATACAGAGAGGAAGAGGTGTAGAGTTTCTTAAATGCATCTATTTTAATGATCGGAGCATTGTAAGAAAGGTGGATGAACTTAGAGCATGGATTGATACCTGGAAATTCGATGTTGAGGCTATTAGTGAAACATGGTTGCAGGAGGGGTGTGATTGGCAACTAAATATTCCTGGATTTCATGCTTCAAGTGTGATAGAATTGGAGGGGCAAGAGGGGGAGCTGTTGCATTGCTTGTCAGAGAAAATATTACAGCAGTGCTCTGGCAGGATAGATTAGAGGGCTTATCTAGGGAGACTATTTCGATGGAATTGAGGAATAGGAAAGGCGTTGTAACACTTATAGAGGTGTATTACAGACCAGCTAATGGGGAGCAAGAATTAGAGGAGCAAATTTGTTAGGAGATGGCAAATATTTGTAGTGTTATGAATGTACTACAGCTCTGAGGGGCCAAAGGGTGTGGGGTAGCCCCCTCCTTTGTGAGAATCACAAGATCACTATTGAGTCAGTTCAGAAGATCCAGGAAATGAGAGAGAGACGTTTGGAATGTCTTGACCCCTCCGGCAATATAAAGCTACGGGGAAACGGCCATTGTCTCTTGAAGACGGAATTGTGTATTAAAGTACTGTGCTTCGTGGAAGCCCTCGGGCAAAGTGGGCTGGTTGGTGGAGAGATTGCATCATCCCTACCTGATTGACATCTGCGACCCTGTGAGTCAGGATAAAAGAGGGTCTGTGGGAACAGCCCCTCAGACGCACCAGAAGAAACGCTAGCAATCCCATAATAGCAAAAGCCAGTGGGAAGGCCACGTGCGTCCGTTTCCATTTGCCCCAGAATTGGTGGTCCTCTACCACGGAAGAACGGTTTTTAGCTAACAACGGGGAAATCAACTCCCAACGACTCTCGAAGGATTGACATCATAAAAGGACTGGGCAACCCGTCTTTCTCTCAAACCAAAATGCTGCAGCTTGATTGAACCAAAGTGACTTTTATATTTCCATCGGACAATACATTATCCCCTAGACAACGATAGAGCTATTTCTTATGGATTAATATTATACCCGAGCTTTTAGATTTAGTATTGATGACGTATATTATCTGTATGTTTGCATTGATATTATTTTTGTGTATTTTTATCAATAAATACTCTTAAAAATAGTACCATCAGACTTCAACGGACCTCTCTATCTTTGCTGGTAAGTGACCCAGTTACGGGATACGTAACAGTAATAAGAACAAGGTTGTGATTGTGGGAAATTTTAATTTTCCACACATAAACTGGGAAGCCCATTCTGTCAAAGGGCTGGATGGTTTGGAGTTTGTAAAATGTGTGCAGGATAGTTTTTTGCAGCAATACATAGAGGTACCAGCTAGAGAAGGGGCAGTGTTTCATCTCCTGTTGGGGAATGAGATAGGTCAGGCGACTGAGGTATGTGGTGGGGAGCACTTCGGGTCCAGTGATCTGAGGGGAGAGGGAGTTAGTGAGAGTGAGGTAGTCAGAGTCTGAGGGGAAAGGGATGTAGGGAGAGACCAGGGGGAGAGGGAGGTGCCAAGAGACCGGGCAGAGAGGCAGTTGGCGAGAGTCCAAAGGGGAGAGGGAGTTGGTGATGGACCGAGGGGAGATGGAGAGGTAGAGATGGCCAAGGGGAGAGGGTGAGGCAGGGACTGTCCGAGAGGAGAGGGTGAGGCAGGGGAGGACTGAGGGGAGTGGGGAGAGGCTGGAGAGGACCGAGAGGAGGGGAGAGATGTGTGGGACCGAGGGGGGGGGGAGGTAAAGAAGACTCGGAGGGTAGAGGTACTCAGGAAATGAGAGGAGGGGAGATAGACCCCAGGCTGAGAGAGCATGAGGGAGGGAACAAGGGGAGAGATTGCGAGGGAGGAAGAGATGGAGTGGTTGGATATAAGAAGAGTATGAGGTAAGAGGGAGGGAGACCTCGTGTGGAGAGGGAGTAAGGGAGAATTCAAGGGGAGTACGAGGTAAGGATGGACCGAGGACAGATGGAGGTAGGGAGTATCCGAAGGGTGAGACCTTGGGGAGGGAGGGAGGGAGGGAGGCACCAAGGGGAAAGAGTGTGAGGGAACAGCAAGGGAGTAGTGAGTAAGGGTGAGATCAAGGGGTGAAGGAGGTAGAGACTGTGCTGAGGGAGGTAGGGAGAAGCCAAGTGGAGAGCCTGAGGGAAGTGTGAATAAGGGAAAGAGAGGTAGAGAGAGACCGAGCGGGATGTATGCAGAGATCGTGGAGGGGAAGGTTGGGGGGACTGAGGAAGGAGAGGGTAGGGAGAGACTGAGGGAAAGGGTGGCAGAGGGAGACCAAAGGAGGGAGGCAGATGGAGAGTGACCAAGGGGAGACGAAGTTAGGAGGAGAACGAGTGGAGGGGGTAGTGTGGAGATTCCGAATAGAGAGGGAGTCAGAGACCGAGGGGTGAGGAAGGTAGGAAGTGACCGAGGGGTGAGGGAGGTAGGGAGAGTCTGAGGGAAAGGGGTTGGAGGAGTCTGAAGGGAGAGATTGAGGGAAGTAGGAGTTTGGTGGATATGGAGGAAAAGCGAGACCGAGGTGGGAGAGGGGTAGGTGGAGTTGACTATGGTAGGAAGAAATGGAGGGTAGTAGGGTGTGTGAGTGAAAAGGGAGGTAGGGAGCAACTCAGGAGAGGAAGAAAGGGAATGACCAGAGGGGATGATGGTAGGGAGAAATTGAAGGGAGGCAGAGTGAGGACGTGTAGAGGTGGGGAGAGGGTACAGCAAGTTTGAGGGGAGAGGGTGGTAGGGAGAGGCTGAGGCACGAATAAGGTGGGGAGAGACCGTGGGGAAAACATAACGAGAGAAGAAGGGTAGGGGATGTTGGGGTGCGACTGAGGGTAGAGGTTGGGGGACACCAGGGGGAGTGGGAGGTAGGGAAGGATGGAGGGGAGATGCCGATTGTGGGAGACCGAGGGAAGAGGTATGTACGCAGAGACTAAGGGGATGGGGAGGTTGGGAAAGTCTGAGGGGAGAAGCAGGTAGTGAGAGACTGAGGGGATAGGGAAGTAGGGAGAGACTGAGGGGATAGGGAAGTAGGGAGAGACTGAGGGGATAGGGAAGTAGGGAGAGACTGAGGTGATAGGGAAGTAGGGAGGGGCTGAGGGGAAAGAAATGTTGGAGGAGGCCAAGGGGTGAAGAAATGAGGGAGGCGAGGGTGAGGTTGTGGTGTCCGAGGGGATGCGGAGATAGAGAGAAGGAGACCAAGGGGGGTGGGTGGCAGTGATCTAGGATAGATGGAATTATGGGGGGGGGAGAGAGGGGGTAGGGAGAGACCGAGGAGTGAGGAAGAGATCGAGGTGTTAGGGAGGTAGGAAGAGACTGAGGGGAGAGGGAGTTTGTGAAAGTTAGAGGGGAGATGGAGGTAGAGAGAGACTGTGGACGGAGGGAGACGAGAATTGAATTGATTTCATTTCCTACATCCTTCACATACATGAGGAGTAAAAATCTTTATGATAAGTCTCTGTCTGAAGCGGCAAAGTGCAATTTAAAGTAATTTGTAATAAATAGTATGTACACCAGGACAGTCAATATAACATAGAAATACAGTTGGGTCAGCATGAATTAATCAGTCTGATGGCCTGGTGGAAGAAGCTGTCCCGGAGCCTGTTGGCCCTGGCTTTTATGCTGTGGTACCGTTTCCCGGATGGTAGCAGCTGGAACAGTTTGTGGTTAGGGTGACTCGGATCCCCAATGATACTTCGGGCCCATTTGACACACCTGTCTCTGTAAATGTCCTGAATAGTGGGAAGTTCACATCTACAGATGTTCTGGGCTGTCCACACCACTCTCTGCAGAGTCCTGCGATTGAGGAAAGTACAGTTCCCATACCAGGCACTGATGCAGCCAGTCAGGATGCTCTCAATTGTGCCCCTGTATCAGATTCATGTGGCACAGCCCAGTACACATTCTGTGTTCATACTGTGTCCTCTCCCTCCTTCCCTCCCTCCCTCGTACCTACTGCCCATGTCAGTTACAAACACACGAGATTCTGCAGATGCTGAAAATCGACAGAAAATGCTGAGAAACTCAGCAGGTCAGGCAGCATCCATGGTGAGGAATGAACAGTGGACGTTTTGTGCTGAGACCCTTCATCAGGACAGGAAAGGACGGGGTTGGGGAAATTGAAATAAGAAGGTGGGGGGAAGAGAAGCAACACAGGCTGGGAGGTGATAGGTGGAACCAGGCGACAAGGGAGGTAAGAGAGAGGGAGGGTGAAGTGAGAAGCTGGGAGGTGATAGGTGGAGCCAGGTGAGGGGGAAGGTAAGTGAGTGGGAGGGTGAAGTGAGAAGCTGGGAGGTGATAGGTGGAGCCAGGCGAGGGGGAAGGTAAGTGAGTGGGTGGGTGAAGTGAGAAGCTAGGAGGTGATAGGTGGAGCCAGGCGAGGGGGAAGGTAAGTGAGTGGGAGGGTGAAGTGAGAAGCTGGGAGGTGATAGGTGGAGCCAGGTGAGGGGGAAGGTAAGTGAGTGGGAGGGTGAAGTGAGAAGCTGTGGGGGTGATAGGTGGAGCCAGGTGAGGGGGAAGGTAAGTGAGTGGGAGGGTGAAGTGAGAAGCTGGGAGATGATAGGTGGAGCCAGGCGAGGGGGGAGGGTAAGTGAGTGGGAGGGTGAAGTGAGAAGCTGGGAGGTGATAGGTGGAGTCAGGCAAAGGGGGAGGGTAAGTGAGTGGGAGGGTGAAGTGAGAAGCTGGGAGGTGATAGGTGGAGCCAGGCGAGGGGGAAGGTAAGTGAGTGGGAGGGTGAAGTGAGAAGCTGGGAGATGATAGGTGGAGCCAGGCAAGGGGGGAGGGTGTGAGTGGGAGGGTGAAGTGAGAAGCTGGGAGGTGATAGGTGGAGACAGGTGAGGGGGAAGGTGAGTGAGTGGGAGGGTGAAGTGAGAAGCTGGGAGGTGATAGGTGGAGTCAGGCAAAGGGGGAGGGTAAGTGAGTGGGAGGGTGAAGTGAGAAGCTGGGAGGTGATAGGTGGAGTCAGGCGAGGGCGGAGGGTAAGTGAGTGGGAGGGTGAAATGAGAAGCTGGGAGGTGATAGGTTGGGCCAGGCGAGGGGGGAGGTAAGTGAGTGGGAGGGTGAAGTGAGAAGCTGGGAGTTGATAGGTGGAGTCAAGCGAGGGGGAGGGTAAGTGAGTGGGAGGGTGAAGTGAGAAGCTGGGAGGTGATAGGTGGAGTCATGCGAGGGGGAGGGTAAGTGAGTGGGAGGGTGAAATGAGAAGCTGGGAGGTGATAGGTGGAGCCAGGCGAGGGGGAAGGTAAGTGAGTGGGAGGGTGAAGTGAGAAGCTGGGAGGTGATAGGTGGAGTCAGGCGAGGGGGAAGGTAAGTGAGTGGAAGGGTGAAGTGAGAAACTGTGAGGTGATAGGTGGAGCCAGGCGAGGGGGAGGGTAAGTGAGTGGGAGGGTGAAGTGAGAAACTGGAAGATGACAGGTGAAGCCAGGAGGTTGGGAAGGTCAAGTGCTGGAGAAGAAAGTAACTCATAGGAGAGGAGAGTGAATACCATTGGGGAAACGGAAAGAGGAGGAGACCTGGGGAAGTTTAAAGCAGATGAGAAGTAAAAGATCTGAATGTGAACATAGGAAGGAAGTGGAGTTAAATTTGTTCACCGGAAAGTGAAATGGATATTCATACCATCAGGTTGGAGGGTACCCAGATGGAATATGAGGTGTTGCTCCTCCACCTTGAGGGTGGCCTCATCTTGACACAATGCCTTTACCGATCCTGTGCAGTGGCCCCTCCATATCAGATGGTGATACAACCAGTTGCAATGCTCTCCAAGGCACAGCTGTAGAAATTTGCTCGTGTCTTTGGTAACAAAGCAAATCTCCTCAAACTTCTAATCAGTTATAGCTGCTGGCATGCCTTCTTCATGATTGGGTCAATGTGTGGGGCACAGAATAGATCTTCAGAGATGTTGACAGCTTCTCTCCACCCACCACCACCCAACCCATTCGACATTATTTACATCCACTGACTGATTCAAGATGGTGCCTGATATGGTGTCTGGGGAATGTTGTACAATAGATGGTCAAGATGGTGTCTGGGGAGTGTTGTACAATAGATGGTCAAGATGGTGTCTGGGGAGTGTTGTACAATAGATGATCAAGATGGTGTCTGGTGTCTGCGGAGAGTTGTACAATCGATGGTCAAGATGGTGTCTGGGGAGTGTTGCAGAATAGATGGTCAAAATGACACCCTACTGCGATCTGTGTCAAGATCTTGCCTCAGATATAGGCCTTGTTATCAGTTCGTAGGAAATGGTTTTAGGGACAGAGTGGAATCATGGGTCAGATACAGAAGTCTGAAAGCACGTACCACCAGGCTCAAGGACAGCTTCTACCCCCACTGTCATCAGACTCTTGAACAGACATCTTGTACGATAAGAGGATCTGTTCTGGGACCAGTATGTAAGTGTCATTACAAAGAAGGCATGGCAGCTCCTCTACTTTCTGAGAAGTTTGCACAGATTCAGTCTGTCACCTAAAGCTTTGACCAACGTCTATAGATGTGTGGTGGAGAGTATTTCTGACCGGTTGCATGACAGTCTGGTATGGAAGCACCAATGCCCAAGATCAGAACAGTAGTGGATGCAGCCCAGTCCATCACAGGAAAAGCCCTCCCCACCATTAAACACATCTACCAGCAGCATCCATCATCAAGGACCCCACCATCCAGTCCATGCTGTCTTCTCACTGCTGCCATCGGGAAGGAGGTACAGGAGCCTTAGCTCCCAGAATACCCTTCAAACCATCAGGCTCCTGAACCAGTGTGGATAATGTCAATATCTTAATCTACCACCAACCCTGGCAGGACGTCCATGCACCCACCACTCTCTGTGTGTAAAAAAAAAATAAAGAAAAAAACTTAGCTTTGAAAATTATGACCCCTGGTATTAGCAACATCCGTCCTGGGGGAGAAATAGCTGTCTGTCCATTCGATCCATTCCTCTTCCCATCCTTCACACCTTTATCGAGTCCCCTCTCATCCTCCTTCACTCCAGTGATAAAATCCTGAGCACACTCTCGAAAGCTTCCACATCCTTCCTATAATGAGGTGAGCAGAACCACCCAACCCAGTCTGCCCTGACACACATGGGGAGCAGGGAAACATTGTAAAGGACATGGTGGGGAGGAAGGGAATGGGGAAGAGTGGAGGGGAAAGACTGGGGTGGAGGGAAGAACATAGGGAGAGGTAGGGGAGTGGGGAGGGGCATCAGGGGAAGTGAAAGTGGAGGAAGACCGGAGCTGGGGAATGGGATTAAGGTCTGTTGTGTGGGATGAAGCGAGGTGATTGCAGGTGGGGGAGTTTCTGCAAGTTTCTGTCGGAGCCACACACTACTGTGCCTTGGAAATACATTGCTGCTCCTTCAGTGTCACCGGGTCAAAACCCTGGAATTCCAGATCATCATTGTGGGTGTCCCCACACATCAAGGATTGCAACAGTTCAGGAGGGCAGCTCACTATAACCACCACCTTCTCCAGGGAACCTCTGGAGGGGCAGTTATACACTGGCTCAGCCTCTGAAACTCTCTCCCTTTTGATGAATAAATCAACAAAATTACTGGTGCTCAAGGGTTGCTAATGCGAGGGGATGGGAGTGGAGGAGGGATGTTAAGATGGGACTGGACTGGAGGAGGGATGCTGAGAGGGGAGTGGAGTGGAGGAGGGATGCTGAGAGGGGACTGGAGAAGAGGAGGGAAGTTGAGAGTGGAGTGGAG
This sequence comes from Hypanus sabinus, assembly GCF_030144855.1. Lineage (NCBI taxonomy): Eukaryota > Metazoa > Chordata > Chondrichthyes > Myliobatiformes > Dasyatidae > Hypanus > Hypanus sabinus. The sequence goes on along the minus strand of NW_026781704.1, from coordinate 135,024 downwards.
GAGGGATGTTGAGAGAAGAGTAGAGTGGAGGAGGGATGCTGACTGGAGTGGAGGAGGGATGCTGAGAGGGGACTGGAGTGGAAGAGGGATGCTGAGAGGGGACTGGAGTGGAGGAGGAATGTTGAGATGGGAATGGACTGGAGGAAGAATGCTGAGTGGAGTGGAGGGGATGTTGAGAGGGGAATAGAGAGGCAGGGATTCTGAGAGGGGGCTGGAGTGCAATAGGGATGCTAAGAAGGGATGTTGTGGAGTGGGCGATTCTGAGAGGGGGCTGGAGTGGAGGAGGGAAGTTGAGAGGGGAGTGGAGTGGAGGAGGAATGCTGAGAGGGGACTGGAGTGGAGGAGGGATGCTGAGAGGGGACTGGAGTGGAGGAGGAATGTTGAGATGGGAATGGACTGGAGGAAGAATGCTGAGTGGAGTGGAGGGGATGTTGAGAGGGGAATAGAGAGGCAGGGATTCTGAGAGGGGGCTGGAGTGCAATAGGGATGCTAAGAAGGGATGTTGTGGAGTGGGCGATTCTGAGAGGGGGCTGGAGTGGAGGAGGGAAGTTGAGAGGGGAGTGGAGTAGAGCAGGGATGTTGAGACGGGACTGGAGTGGAGGGGGAATGCTGAGGGAACTCGACTGAAGGAGGGATGCTGAGAGGGGATTGGAGTGGAGGGGCATGTTAAGAGGGGACTGGAGTGGAGGAGGGATGCTGAGAGGGGAGTGGAGTGGAGGAGGGATGTTGAGAGGGACTGGAGTGCAGGGGGGCTGTTGAGAGGGGGCTGGAGTGCAGGAGGGATGCTGAGAGGGGAGTGGAGGAGGGATGATGAGAGGGGACTGGAGTGGAGGGGAATGTTAAGAGGGGACTGGAGTGGAGGAGGGATGTTGAGAGGGGACAAGAGTACAGGAGGGATGCTGTGGGGATTGGTGTGGAAGAGGGATGATTAGAGGGGACTGGAGGGGGATGTTAAGAGGTGAGTAGAGAGGCTGGGGGATGTTGACAGGGAATTGGAGTGCAGGAGGGATGCTGAGAGGGACTGGAGTGCAGGGGGGCTGTTGAGAGGGGGCTGGAGTGCAGGAGGGATGCTGAGAGGGGAGTGGAGGAGGGATGCTGAGAGGGGAGTGGAGTGGAGGAGGGATGCTGAGAGGGGACTGGAGAAGAGGAGGGAAGTTGAGAGTGGAGTGGAGGAGGGATGTTGAGAGAGGAGTAGAGTGGAGGAGGGATGCTGAGAGGTGACTGGAGTGGAGGAGGGATGTTGAGAGGGGACTGGAGTGGAGGAGGGATGCTGAGAAGGGACTGGAGTGGAGCAGGAATGTTGAGACGTGAATGGACTGGAGGAGGAATGCTGAGTGGAGTGGAGGGGATGTTGAGAGGGGAATAGAGAGGCGGGGATTCTGAGAGGGGGCTGGAGTGCAATAGGGATGCTAAGAAGGGATGTTGTGGAGTGGGCGATTCTGAGAGGGGGCTGGAGTGGAGGAGGGGAGTGGAGTAGAGCAGGGATGTTGAGACAGGACTGGAGTGGAGGGGGAATGCTGAGGGGACTCGACTGAAGGAGGGATGCTGAGAGGGGATTGGAGTGGAGGAGGGATGATGAGAGGGGACTAGAGTGCAGGAGGGATGCTGAGAGGGGACTGGAGTGGAGGAGGGATTTTGAGAGGGAACAAGAGTACAGGAGGGATGCTGTGGGGATTGGTGTGGAAGAGGGATGATTAGAGGGGACGAGTGGAGGGGGATGTTAAGAGGGGACTGGACTGGAGGGGGATGTTAAGAGGTGAGTAGAGAGGCTGGGGGATGTTGAGAGGGAATTGGAGTGCAGGAGGGATGCTGAGAGGGACTGGAGTGCAGGGGGGCTGATGAGAGGGGAGTGGTGGGTGATGCTGAGAGGGGATTCCAGTGGAGAAGGGATGTTGAGAGTGGACAAGAGTGCAGGAGGGATGCTGAGAGGGGAGTAGAGAGGCAGGGGGGATGTTGAGAGGGAATTGGAGTGCAGGAGGGATGCTGAGAGGGACTGGAGTGGAGTGGGTGATGATGAGAGGGGAGTTGAGAGGCAGGGGGATGTTGGGAGGGGACTGGAGTGGAGGGGGATGTTAAGAGGGGACTGGAGTGGAGGAGGGATGCTGAGAGGGGAGTGGAGTGGAGGAGGGATGCTGAGAGGGGAGTGGAGTGGAGGAGGGATACTGAGAGGGGACTGGAGTGGAGGAGAGATGTTGAGATGGGACTGGACTGGTGGAGGGATGCTGAGAGGGGACTGGAGTAGAGGAGGGATGATGAAATGGGTCGGCCATTTAGAACAGAGATGCGGAAAAACTTTTTCACCCAGAGAGTGGTGGATATGTGTAATGCTCTGCCCCAGAAGGCAGTGGGGGCCAAGTCTCTGGATGCTTTCAAGAGAGAGTTAGATAGAGCTCTTATAGATAGCGGGGTGACGGGATATGGGGAGAGGGCAGGAACGGGGTACTGATTGTGGACGATCAGCCATGATCACAGTGAATGGCGGTGCTGGCTAGGAGGGCCGACTGGCCTACTCCTGCAGCTACTGTCAATTGTCTATTGAGAGTGGGCTGGAGCGGAGAAGGGAATCTGAGAGGCTGCTGGTGTGGAGGAGGGGTGTTGAGAGGGGACTGGAGTGGAGGAGGGGTGTTGAGAGGGGGCTGGAGTTGAGGGGTGATGTTGAGAGAGGGCTATGGACAGTGGGGGGTTGTGGATGTTTCCAGATCTTACCCTCCAAATTACACATTGCCATGCCTTGGAAATACATTGCTGCTCCTTCAGTGTCACCGGGTCAAAACCCTGGAACTCCGGATCATCATTGTGGGTGTCCCCAGACGTCAAGGATTGCAACAGGCCAAGGACAGGCCACCACCAAGGGAACCTCTGGAGGGGCAGTTATACACTGGTTCAGACTCTGAAACTCACGTCTCTTCAAGGAATAACAATAAATATTGTTGCCCGGGGTTGATGAGGGTGGAAGTGCAGATGGGGGTTGTGGTTGGCAGAGAAAGAGGATGGGGATGTGAGCTGTACATTAACACTGAACACCGTTCTGTCCCTCAATTACAGACTCCACACTCGGTGATCCGTGTGTAAACCACACCGTCCTGGATCAGCCCTGGAGGAGCACGGATTGTTCCAACACTGAGTGTACCCATGGACAATGGATGAGTGATGGACATCTTGAAGTGGGATGGTACAGATTTAACAGGTAAAGTGAGGAGATAATCACTGAGAAACTGGACACAGAAGGGGAATGTAAACAGGGGAACAAGGGGTGTGTGAATGGGAAATGCAGGGAGACTGGGATCATCAGTGATTACACTGAGATGGGGAGTAAATACAGGGAGAGGGGAGATCCCACATTCTCGGGGTAGAAACAAGGGAGAGGTACAACAGAGAGGGAATTCCCAGGATTGGGGGTTATTGACCAGAGACTGGGTACGGACAGGGTGAGTGTAATTTCCCATGTCTCTCTGAGTGAATAAACTCCCTCAGATCAGGGACTGACTCTCTGATTGTTGTTTCAGTTCCGGAGGATGGAAGATTCCCGAGACGGTCGTTCCACAGTATCACTGCTCCGGGGAGGACCCAGGCTGGTTAAATGGTAGGGTCAGAGTTTACATCAATGGGGCTCGGTTATTTTTGGGGAGGGTCAAACTGATGACCCAGCTCTTTTCAGGTAGGTTTCAGTGAGATCCCCCAGACGTTTGACAAAGTCCCTCATGGGGGGCTCATTCAGAAGATGAAGGTGCTGCTGCGGGGAGGGTGGGGTGGAGAGGGAGAGGGCAGCAGCTCAGTGCTGACTGAGGCCGGACCGGACCGTGGGTTGTGAACCACTGATTTACAGTGGGACCTGAGTCACATTCCCCGCTGTCCTGTGGGACCGGGTACATTTTACAGTGTTTATAAATCTCATTCCAGGTCCCCATCCCAACGTGGGAGAGGGGGAGGTGAGCAGGACCGTCTGCTTCGCTTCTTGTGGATCCACCTGTCACTGGAGACTTTGGATCAATATGAAGAACTGCTCCGGTTACTTTGTGTATCGGCTGTGGCCGACAGCCTGGAGTAACGCTGTGTTCTGTACAGGTAGGTCACCGTTCCCCAGTCACACAGCAGTGTGGTAGTTGTGGGGAAATTCTGGGACGTCCTGAGTCACCAACACACACCACGGGCTGAGTTTTCCAGTCGGCTGCCCTGCCCGTGGTCTGTGATCACCTTTCCCGTATCCGCCTTCACACTGGGGTCAGAATGAAACTGCCCAGTCTGACCTGTGACAGAGATCATAGAACACAGAACAGTACAGCACAGCACAGGCCCTTCGGCCCACAATGCTGTGTCAGCTGCCGGGAGAGAGTCTACCCATCCCCTGGAGTGAGGGAGGGTGAGGCTGACAGGAAGTGGAGGGAGTAAGGGGAGGGTGGAGTGAGGCTGACAGGAAATGGAGGGAGCAGCGGTGAGAGTGGGGAGGGGGGGAGTGAGGCTGACAGGAAATGGAGGGAGCAGCGGTGAGAGTGGGGAGGGGGGGAGTGAGGCTGACAGGAAATGGAGGGAGCAGCGGTGAGAGTGAGGGGAGGGTGGAGTGAGGATGACAGGAAATGGAGGGAGCAGTGGTGAGAGTGAGGGGAGGGTGGAGTGAGGCTGACAGGAAATGGAGGGAGTGAGGGGTGAGAGTGAGGGGAGGGTGGAGTGAGGCTGATAGGAAATGCAGGGTGCAGTGGTGAGAGTGAGGGGAGGGTGGAGGGAGGCTGACAGGAAATGGAGGGAACAGTGGTGAGAGTGAGGGGAGGGTGGAGTGAGGCTGACAGGAAATGGAGGTAGTAGTGGTGAGTGTGAGCGGAGGGTGGAGTGAGGCTGACAGGAGATGGAGGGAGTGAGGGGTGAGAGTGAGGGGAGGGTGGAGTGAGGCTGACAGGAAATGGAGGGAGCAGTAGTGAGAGTGAGGGGAGAGTGGAGTGAGGCTGACAGGAAATGCAGGGAGCAGTGGTGAGAGTGAGGGGAGGGAGGAGGGAGGCTGACAGGAAATGGAGGGAACAGTGGTGAGTGTGAGCGGAGGGTGGAGTGAGGCTGACAGGAGATGGAGGGAGTGAGGGGTGAGAGTGAGGGGAGGGTGGAGTGAGGCTGACAGGAAATGGAGGGAGCAGTGGTGAGAGTGAGGGGAGAGTGGAGTGAGGCTGACAGGAAATGCAGGGAGCAGTGGTGAGAGTGAGGGGAGGGTGGAGGGAGGCTGACAGGAAATGGAGGGAACAGTGGTGAGTGTGAGCGGAGGGTGGAGTGAGCCTGACAGGAATTGGAGGGAGTGAGGGGTGAGTGAGTGGAGGGTGGAGTGAGGCTGACAGGAAATCGAGGGAGGGATGGGAGAGGTGTGGGGAAGGAAGGGAGGGGCAGAGGGGACGGGGAGGGGGTAAGAGGGAGAGGCCTGATTTTATCTGCTCCGATCGCCGATACATAAATCACAAAACGTTGTTTAAATTTTCTCCAGTTCCCCAACAAATGAAGTGTCGGTGGCGACTGCAGCCCCTCCATTTTTAAAACTGTTAGCAAACAACAAAACAACACAAACTCAGTTTTTTCCGATTATCTTCGATTCTCCCGGAGAAAACGTATTATCTATGGAAAGAACAAGCACATCCCTTCAGGTTCGGCACGCCACCCTGTTAAATGTCACACTTGTGATGTTGTGCTGCAGTGGTGTGAGTGCTTGCTGACTGTCTCCGGTTATATTGAGGTCGTAATGTTTATGGGTTCATTGCCATTCAGAAATATGATGGCGGAGGGGAAGAAGCTGTTCCTGAAACATTATGTCTGCCTTCAGGCTCCTCATGGTGGTAGCAATGAGAAGAAAGCACGTCCTGGGTTTGAGGATCCTTGATGATGGATGCCACCTTTCTGAGCCTTTGCTTTCTGAGGGTGTGCTCTTGATCAATGTAAAAAACAGCCAAATTAAATCCATTTTTTAGATATATAAGCCCACTCCCGCAGTGGAGCATCGGCCATCAGGAGCAGCTGAACAGAGTCTCCCATCCTGGGTCAGTCGTTCACTTTATCATCAGGTGTAGCCCTTCTTCTGGATGTGTCCTTCATCTCCCGGGAATGAGATGTCTGGAGCTTCTGTTACCGTTCATGAAGCTGTAGGTTTTTACGGGATGTTAGCCCGATGCCAACCCTCCTCCTTTCACTGCTGGGCTTGGGACCATCCATAGCAGAGTTATTCACAAGAACCGATAAACATATATGAACCATCTAACAATTACAGCACGGAAACAGGCCATCTCATCCCTTCTAGTCCGTGCCGAAAGCTTACTCTCACCTAGGCCCATTGACCTGCTTTCAGTCCATAACCCTCCATTCCTTTCCTGTCCATATACCTATCCAATTTTATTTTAAATGAACCTGCCTCTACCACTTCTACTGGAACTCATTCCACACAGCTACCGCTCTCTGAGTAAAGAAATTCCCCCTCGTGTTACCCCTAAACTTTTGCCCCCTGTGGTGCACTACATATACCTGTCTGGACACGCCTGAGGAGGGAGAGAGGTGTGGAAGAGGCTGAGGCTGAGGGAGTCAGGGAGAGACCGAGGTGAGGGGGAGGAACTGATAGGCTGAGGGGAGGCAGTGACAGGGAGGGACGGAGGAAACGGTGAGACAGGGAGTGCCCGAGGGGAAGGGGAGATGGGGAGAGGCCGAGGGGACAGTGAGACCAGTGTTGTATTTTATATATTAATACATTCCAGGGGTTTCTAATAACGAAACATATTCTGGAAGAATAGAATTTTATTGACAACAGCAGCAAAACCACACGAGTCTCACAGGGCCATGCTTCTCGAAGTTTCTCGATCTTTCTCAGATTTCTGCACATGCTCAGAACTCTCTCCAATCACGGTCTGACACGTGATATCTCCACCACAGGGAGCGCCCGAGGTGTGGGGTAGAGGGGGAGAGAGAGGGAGATGGGCAGAGGGGAGGGGGAGAGGTTGGGAGAGGGAGAGGGAAAGAGGGAGGGGCAGAGGGGAGAGGGAGATGGTGAGGGTCCGAGGAAAGGGGATGACGGGGAGATGCAGAGGGGAAGGGGAGACAGGGAGTGGGAGTGACGTTGAGGCTGAGGGGAGAGGGAGATGGTGAGGGTCTGAGGAGAGGGGGAGATGGTGAGGGTCCGAGGAAAGGGGGAGACGGGGAGATGCAGAGGGGAAGTGGAGACGTGGAGAGATTAGTGAAAGGGACACTCCAACTGGGGGAAGGAAGGAGTGACTGACCGGAGAGTGATTCAGACAGAGAGAGGGACACGTGACAAGATGGATTTGCCCGACAAGGGTTGGAGGTATTAAACAGGAAATTAGAGGGGATCAGAGACAAGTGAGCCGAGTCTGGGTTTGACCATCACCCCAGCAGGGTCTGCAAGCTCAGGTAACTGTGGTGGGGATCATTGAAGGGAACGATCTTTCTCTCCTTCAGCCCCAAATATTCTCCTGGGCTTTGACTGAGAGTAGTGACCGGTCACAGACATTCACCAGGGAGAGTTGCTGAACAGGGACTGGATGGTTTTGGTATCTCTTCAGATCACAGACCTCCTTTCCAAATTTTTGTCCCAGTGGCTACCCATTTCAATTCAACTCCCCATTCCCATTCCCACATGTCTGTCCAAGGACTCCTGCACTCACCTGATGAGGCCAGAATCAGGATGGAGGGGTAACACCTCACATTCCTTCTGGGGAGCCTCCATCCTGACGACATAAACATTGATTTCTGTAATTTCCGGTAATTTCTAGCCCGACCACTTCTCTCGATTTCCATCCCCACTCCGGCTCCCATCTTGGTCCTTCTCTTCTCCTCACCTGTCCATCATCTCCCTCTGTTCCCCCTCCTCCAATCCTCCACCCTTGTCTCTCAAATCCTTCTCCTCACATCCCCCTCTCTCGGCATTCACTCTGTATCACTCTCTTTTCAGTCTCTCCATCCCTCCCTCCAGTTGGAGTGTCACTCTCACTGATCTCTCTGCCCAACTCTCCTCACACAGTCATCACTCTCTTTTCACTCGCCTCATTCCTCCCACTCCAGCACCCCACCTCTCTCTCCATCCCTCTCTCCAGTGTGTTTTCACCCATTTCCTTCTGTCCATGTACTGAATTACTCAAATCCCACTCCGGTCGTTTCTGTGTCTCATCAGTCACCGTGTAACTCCTCACAGTCAATCATCACTTCCTCACTGTGACCATCCTCCCCTCCCACCTCCATCACTCCTCCCCTTTCTCTGTGTCCACCCCTCTCTGCCCTATCGTGTTTGAGCGGTGGACTGACAGGCTGGATTGCGTGTGTCTGTACACTGCCGGGAGACAGTACCATCGACTGCTGGACATTGCCTCTCAGGGACTTGCACTGTGTATGATTTCCTTTTCAAGTGAGGATGCTTCTTTGCTCGATATTTTGAACTCTGTTACTCAGTGTTTTTGAATGTTTGCTTGCTATTTTGAATGTTTTGTACCCTGTCCCCAGAGGAATGCGGTCTCGTTCGGCTGTATCCATGTATGGTTTGAATGATAATTAACCTTAATTTGATTTGATTTGTGGAGCTATTGTGATAGGCAAATCACAGTGGGTCCAGGTCCTCGCTCTGGCACGAGTTGATTCTGGTCATGAGTAATTCAGTACGTGGACAGCAGAAAATGGGTGAGGGGGTGGAGAGAGAGGTGCAATGTGGGAGATGTGAGGAGAGGGATTTGAGAGACAAGGGTAGAGATATTAAAGAGCAAAGGAGAGGGGAGTGTGTGTATTTCAGAGGACAGATTTAACCTGGACTTGAGCTTCCTGTTCCTGCCATTGAGTTCCTTCCTGATTGAATGTAAAACTTGTTTACTACTTTACCCTTCCATTGTATCTTTACTTATTGCAGAACCTCTGTCGGACACAACTCAGGAACGCCAGGGATCGGTGATCAGAGAGCCTGGTCCAGGGTTGACCACCAGCCCAGCAGGGTCTGTGAGCTCAGGTACAGATTCCCAGTCAGACACAACTTGGGAAGCCCAGGAAACAATGACAGGAGAGTCTGGTCTGGGTTTAACCAGCAGCCCAGCAGGGTCTCTGAGCTCAGGTATTCATGATGGGGTTTGTGAAGGTCAATGAATAGAATGATCTTTCCCTCCTTTGGTCCTCGATATTCATCTGGACTTTGTCTGAGAGACGTGTCCACTCACAGAAACTTTGGGAGGGAGAGGTGGTGAATGGTGACTAGATGGTTTTTGTTTCTTTTCAAATTAGAGACCTCTTTGTTAAATTCTTGTTCCGGTGGCTACCCAATTTAATTGTCCTTACCATTCCCTTTTGATAAGACTGTCCACAGCCTCCTCTGACTTGATGAGATCACCCCCAGGTTTGAAGAGCAACACCTCATAGTCTGTCAGGGTCACCACCAACCTGTTAGCATGAATATCGATTTCTCTTACATCCTGTAAATTCTTCTCCCTCCCACTTCCCTCTTTTTCCATTCCCATACTGGCTCTCCTCTCAACCCTTCCCCTCTCCTCATCTGCTCATCTCCTCCCTCTGGTCCCCCTCCTCCATCTATTTAATCCATTGTCCACTGTCCTATCTCTTTGGATTTCACCTGCTTCATCTCTTTACCTTTTCCACATATCACCTCCCAGCTTCTGGCTTCATCCTGCTCACACACACCCAGACATCTTCTCACTGCCTGGCTTCACCTATCACCTGCCAGCTTGTACACTCTGCACCTTCTTATTCGGGCTTCTGCCCCCTTCCTTTCCAGTCCTGAAGAAGTAACTTGGCCCAAAACTTCGAATGTTTATTCTCCTCCAGAGATGCTGATGGACCTTCAGCATTTTCTGTGCATTGTTCTGGATTCACAGCAGACATACACAGACATACAGACAGACACAGCTTACCCATTTTCGCTACCTCATTAAAGCAACCAGCACCCCGGACATTCTCTCATCTCCCCTCCCATCGGGCAGTAGATACAGAAGTCTGAAAGCACGTACCACCAGGCTCAAGGACAGCATCTACCCCCACTGTCATTAGACTCTTGAACAGACATCTTGTACGATAAGAGGATCTGTCCTGGGACCAGTATGTAAGTGTCATTACAAAGAAGGCATGACAGCTCCTCTACTTCCTGAGAAGTTTGCACAGATTCAGTCTGTCACCTAAAGCTTTGACCAACTTCTATAGATGTGTGGTGGGGAGTATTTCTGACTGGTTGCATGACAGCCTGGTATGGAAACACCAATGCCCAAGATCAGAACAGTAGTGGATGCAGCCCAGTCCATCACAGGAAAAACCCTCCCCACCATTAAACACATCTGCAAACAGCATCCATCATCAAGGACCCCACCATCCAGTCCATGCTCTCTTCTCACTGCTGCCATCGGGAAGGAGGTACAGGAGCCTTAGCTCCCACACGACCCTTCATCAGTCTCCTGAACCAGTGTTGATAATGTCAATATTAATCTCAGTTTCTTAAAAACCCCTAATATATCTGAATCTACCACCACCCCTGGCAAGACGTCCATGTGCCCACCACTCTCTGTGTGTAAAAAAAAAGAAAAAACTTAGCTTTGAAAATTATGGCCCCTGGTATTAGCAACATCCGTCCTGGGGGAGAAATAGCTGGCTGTCCATTCAATCCATTCCTCGTCCCATCCTTCATACCTTTATCAAGTCCCCTCTCATCCTCCTTCACTCCAGTGATAAAAGCCTGAGCACACTCTCGAAAGCTTCCACATCCTTCCCATAATGAGGTGAGCAGAACCACCCAACCCAGTCTGCCCTGACACACATGGGGAGCAGGGAAACATTGTAAAGGCCACGGTGGGGAGTGAGGGAATGGGGAAGAGTGAAGTCGAGTGGAGGGGTGGGAGGGGAAAGATTGGGGTGGAGGGAAGACCATGGGGAGAGGAAGGAGGGTGGGTAGGAGACATCAGGGGAAGGGAAATTGGAGGGAGGCCAGAGGTGGTGGATGGGATTAAGGTCTGGTGTGTGGGATGAAGTGAGGTGATTGCAGGTGTGTGTGTGGGGGGGGGGAGTCATTCCCTTCTGGACTGGAGGAGGGATGCAGAGAGGGGAGTGTAGTGGAGGAGGGATGCTGGGACGGGACTGGAGGAGGGATGCTGAGACAGGAATGGATGAGCAGGGATGCTGAGTGGGGACTGGAGTGGAGGAGGGATGTTGAGAAGGGATGGAAGTGGAGGAGAGATGTTGAGACGGGACTGGTCTGGTGGAGGGATGCTGAGACGGGACTGGACTGGAGGAGGGATGCTGAGAGGGGAGTGGAGGAGGGATGCTGAGAGGGGACTGGACTGGAGGAGGGATGCTGAGACGGGACTGGACTGGAGGAGGGATGTTGAGACGGGACTGGACTGGAGGAGGGATGTTGAGACGGGACGGGACTGGAGGAGGGTTACTGAGACAGGAATGGACGAGCAGGGATGCTGAGAGGAGACTGGAGTGGAGGAGGGATGCTGGGAGGGGAGTGGACTGGAGGAGGGATGTTGAGAGGGGGCTGGAGTGGAGGGGTGATTTTGAGAGAGGGCTATGGATAGTTGTGGGTTTTGGAAATTTCCAGATCTTTCCATCCAAATTCCATATTGCCATGCCTTGGAAATACATTGCTGCTCCTTCAGTGTCACTGGGTCAAAACCCTGGAACTCCAGATCATCATTGTGGGTGTCCCCACACGTCAAGGATTGCAACAGGCCAAGGACAGGCCACCATCACCACCTTCTCAAGGGAACCTCTGGAGGGGCAGTTATACACTGGCTCAGCCTCTGAAACTCACACCCCTTCGAGGAATAAAAATAAATATTGTTGCCCAGGGGTTGCTGAGGGTGGAAGTGCAGTTGGGGGTTGTGGTTGGCAGAGAAAGAGGATGGGGAACGTGAGCTGTACATTAACACTGAACATCGTTGTGTCCCTCAGTCACAGACTCCGCACTTGGTGATCCGTGTGGAACCCGCACCATCCTGGATCAGCCCTGGAGGAGCACGGATTGTTCCCACACTGAGTGTACCCATGGACAATGGATGAGTGATGGAAATCTTACAGTGGGATGGTACAGATTTAACAGGTAAAGTGAGAAGATAATCACTGAGAAACTGGACACAGAAGGGGAATGTAAACAGGGGAACAAGGGGTGTGTGAATGGGAAATGCAGGGAGACCGGGATCATCAGTGTCTACACTGAGATGGGGAGTAAATACAGGGAGAAGGGAGATCCCATATTCTTGGGGTAGAGACAAGGGGGAGGTACAACAGAGAGGGAATTCCCAGGATTGGGGTTATTGACCAGAGACAGGGTACGGACAGGGTGAGTGTAATTTCCCATGTCTCTCTGAGTGAATAAACTCCCTCAGATCAGGGACTGACTCTCTGATTGTTGTTTCAGTTCCGGAGGATGGAAGATTCCCGAGACGGTCGTTCCACAGTATCGCTGCTCCGGGGTGTACCCAGGCTGGTTAAATGGTAGGGTCAGAGTTTACATCAATGAGGCTTGTTTATTTTTGGGGAGTGTCAGACTGATGACCCGGATCTCTTCAGATAGGTTTCAGTGAGATCCCCCAGTCGTTTGACAAGGTCCCTCATGGGAGGCTCATTCAGAAGATGAAGGTGCTGCTGTGGGGAGGGTGGGGTGGAGAGGGAGAGGGAATCAGCTCAGTGCTGACTGAGGCCGGACCGGACCGTGGGTTGTGGACCATTGATTTACAGTGGGACCTGATTCACATTCCCCGCTGTACTGTGGGACCGGGTACATTTTACAGTGTTTATAAATCTCATTCCAGGTCCCCATCCCAACGTGGGAGAGGGGGAGGTGACCAGGACCGTCTGCTTCACTGTGGGTGAAAACACCTGTTACTGGAGACGGGAGATCGGGTTGAAAAACTGCTCCGGTTACTTTGTGTATCGGCTGGGGCCGACACCCGTGGGTACCACTGTGTACTGTACAGGTAGGTCACTGTTCCCCCATGACACAGCAGTGTGGTAGTTGTGGGGAAATTCTGGGACGTCCTGAGTCAACAACACACACCACGGGCTGAGTTTTCCAGTCGGCTGCCCTGCCCGTGGTCTGTGATCACCTTTCCCGTATCCCCCTTCACACCGGGGTCAGAATGAAACTGCCCAGTCTGACCTGTGACAGAGATCATAGAACACAGAACAGTTCAGCACAGCACAGGCCCTTCGGCCCACAATGTTGTGAAGAGACACTCTGAGATCAGTCTAACCCTCCCCTTTACTTTTATTGCCACCAAACAATTGATACTAGAGCGTCCAGTCATCACAGCGATACTTGATTCTGTGCTTTGCACTCCCTGAAGTACAAATCGAAGTAAATACATACTCCTACAAAACCCTCCATGTTTCTGTCATCCAGGGACCTATGAGTGTGTTACACACCGCGAATGTATCTGTCTATACCACCACCCTTTGCAGCCTGTTCCACACACCCACCACTCTCCACGTAAAGAACTTTACCTCTGACATCCACGTACCTATGAGTGTGTTACACACCCCGAATGTATCTGTCTATACCACCACCCTTTGCAGGGTGTTCCACACACCCACCACTCTCCACATAAAGAACTTTACCTCTGACATCCACCCTCTACTTTCCTCCAGTCACTTTAAAATTACACCCCCTGCTATTAGTCACTTCTTTCCAGGGAAAAAGTTTGGCTTTCTGCACGATCTATGCCTCTTACCATCTTGTACACCTCCATCACGTCACCTCCCATCCTTCTTCACTCCAAAGGGAAAAGTCCTCACTCACTCAACCTCTCCTGACAAGACCTGCTCTCTAATCCAGACATCGTCGTGGTAAATCTATTCTGCATTCTCTCTAACGCTTCCACATCCTTGCTACAATGCGGTGACTTGAGTCCCTGTATCCACCCCACCCCCCCCCCGGCTGCCCTGTTACACATGGTGATCACATGAACATCACAAGGGAGGGGGGCGTTGAAGAGAATGGAGGGGTGAGAGGGGAATGACTGGGGTGGAGGGAGGTGGGAAAGTGGAGAGGAGGGAGAGTGAAGGGAGGGAGGAAAACGAGAACAATAGAGGGAGATTGTAGGTGGGGATGGGAGAGAGGTCTGGGATACAAGATGGAGACTGGAGGGAGGAGGAGTGTTGAAAGGGAGCTGTAGACAGTTGTGGGGATGGTGGGGGGAGAAACAATGGATGCAGGATGGTCCACAGCTCAGGAATTGGTGGTGGGATCATCTAAGGGAACGCTGATCCCCATGGTCAGTCCCAGAATTTCATCCCGACCTGTAGCGATGAAGGAGGAGACAGGCGTTCGAACATTCCAGAGGTCTGATCAGCGTAGGGAGCAGAGCACTGCAAATTAAATAAAAGTCCAGAAGTGGCAAACGGGGCGGCCATTGTTGAGAGGAGGTCAGCGATGAGGGTAGGAGTTGTCAGGCTTTGGTAAGAAGAGGCTGAGGCCAAAGAAACAGGTTAAACGATCTGGTCTTTGTTACCCATCGTACAGTGCAGGCAGGGTGGCAGATATGATAGTGGAATAGAAAGATAGTAATATAGAAATCCTGCAGCACAATACGGGCCCTTTGCCGACAAAGCGGTGCCGAACACGTCCTTACCTTAGAACTACCTAGGATTACATAGCCTCTATTTTTCTAAGCTCCATGTATCTATCCAGGAGTCTCTTAAAATACCCTATCGTATCCGCCTCCACAACCGTCACTGGCAGCCCATTCCACGCACTCACCACTCTCTGTGTAAAAAAAAAACTTACCCATGACATCTTCTTTGTACCTACTTCCAAGTACCTTAAAACTATGCCCTCTCGTGCTAGTCATTTCAGCCCTAGGAAAAACCTGCTGACTATCCTCATGATCAATGCCTCTCATCATCTTATACACCTTTATCAGGACACCTCTCATCCTCCGTCACTCCAAGGAGAAAAGGCCGAGTTCACTCAACCTATTCTCATAAGGCCTGCTCCCCAATCCAGGCAACATCCTTGTAAATCTCCTCTGCACCCTTTCTATGACTTCCACATCCTTCCTGTAGTGAGGTGACCAGAACTGAGCACAGTACTCTAAATGGGGTCTGACCAGGGTCCTATATAGCTGCAACATTACCTCTCGGCTTGTAAATTCAATTCCACGATTGATGAAGTCAATACCCCATACGCCTTCTTAACCACAGAGTCAACCCGCGCAGCTGATTTGAGCATCCTGCGGACTCGGACGCCAAGATCCCTCTAATCCTCCACACTGCCAAGAGTCTTACCATTAATAACATATTCTGCCATCATATTTCACCTACCGAAATGAACAACTTCACACTTATCTGGGTTGAACTCCATCTGCCACTTCTCAGCCCAGTTTGGCATCTTGTCCCGCTGTAACCTCTGACAGTCCTCCACCCTATCCACAACACCTCCACCCTTTGTGGCATCAGCAAATTTACTAACCCATCCCTCCACTTCCCCATCCAGGACATTTATAAAAATCACAAAGGGTAAGGGTCCCAGAACAGATCCCTGAGGCACACCACTGGTCACCGACCTCCATGTAGAATATGACCCGTCTACAACCACTCTTTGCTTTCTTTTAGCAAGCTATCTCTGGATCCACAAAGCAATGTCCACTTGGATCCCATGCCTCCTTATGTTCTCAGTAAGCCTTGGATGTGGTAACTTATCAAATGTCTTGCTAAAATCCATATACCCTACATCTATGGCTCTACCTTCTTCAATGTCACATCTTAATAAAGTTCAATCTGCTCGTAAGGCACGACCTGCCTTTGACAAAGCCATGCTGACTATTCATAACCATATAATGCCTCTCCAAATGTTCATAAATCCTGCCTCACTGGATCATTTCCATCAACTTATCAACCACTGAAGTAAGACTCACTGTTCTATAATTTCCTGGGCTATTAATACTCCCTTTCATGAATAAGGGAGCACATCCACAACCCTCCCATCTTCTGGAACCTCTCCTGTCCTCATTGATGATGCAAATTCATTGCCAGAGGCTCAGTAATCTCCTCCCTTGTTTCCCACAGTAGCCTCGGGTACATCCTGTCCGGTCCCAGTGACTTAACCAACTTGATGCTTTCCAAAGCCTTCAGCACATCCTCGTCCTTAATATCTACATGCTCAAGCTTTTAAGTCCACTGCAAATCATCCCTACAGTCACCAAGATCCTCTTCCATAGTGAATACTGCAGCTAAGAATTCATTAGGTACCCGGCCATCTCCTCCGGTTCCATATACACTTTCCCACTGTCACACTTGATTTGTCCTATTCTCTCATGTCTTATCCTCTTGGTCTTCACATACTTGTAGAATGCCTTGGGGTTTTCCTTATTCCTATTGGTCAAGAGCTTCTCATGGCCCCTTCTGGCTCTCCTAATTTCATGCTTAAACTCCTCCCTGCAGGCCTTATGGTCTTCTAGATCTCTATCATTACCTAGGTTTTTGAACGTTTCATAAGCTCTTCTTTTTGACCAGATTTACATCAGCCTTTGTACACCATGGTTCCTGTACCCTACCATCCATTCCCTGTCTCATTGGAATGTACCTCTGCAGAATTCCATGCAAATATCCCCTGAATGTTTGCCACATTTCTGCTGTATATTTCCCTGAGAACATCTGTTCCCAATTTATGCTTCCAAGTCCTTCCGGATAGCCTCGTATTTCCCTGTACTCCAATTAAACACTTCCCTAACTTGTTTGTTCTTATCCCTCTCCAGTGCTATGGTAAAGGAGATAGAATTGTGATAACTATCTCCAAAATGCTTCCCCAGTGAGAGACCTGACACCTGACCAGGTTCATTTCCCAACACCAGATGAAGTACTCTTGTCGGTTTATCTACATATTGTGTCAAGAAACCTGCCTGAAAACAGATAACAAACTCTATCCCATCTAAACCACTCACTCTAGGGAGATGCCAATCAATATTTGGGAAATTGAAATCTCCCACCACAACAATCTGTCTCTGTATCTACTCCTCGATGTCCCTGTTACTATTGGATGGTCGATAAAAAAGCACCCAGTAGAGCTATTGACTCCTTCCTCTCCCTAACGTCCTCCCACAGACACTCCATAGACAATCCCTCCATGACTTCCTCCCTTTCTGCAGCCGTGACACTATCTCTGATCAGCAGTGCCACGCTCCCACCTCTTTTTCTTCCCTCCCTGAACTTTCGGAAACATCTAAAGCCTGGCACTTGAAGTAGCCATTCCTACCCCTGCACCATCCAAATCTCTGTAATGGCCACAACATCATAGATCCATGTACTGATCCACGCTCTAAGCTGATTCACTTTATTCATAATACTCCTCGCATTAAAATAGATACATCTCAAACCATCGGTCTGAGCACATCCCTTCTCTATCACCTGCCTATCCTCCCATTCGCACTGTATCCAAACTTTCCCTATTTGTGACCCAACCTCCCTTTCCTCCGTCACTTCAGTTTGGTTCCCACACCCCGGCAATTCTATTTTACCTCTCCCCCGCAGAGCCTTTGCAAACCCACCTGCCAGGATATTTGTCCCCGTCAGATTCAAGTGCAACCCGTTCTTTTTATACAGGTCACACCTGCCCGAAAAGAGGTCCCAATGATCCAGAAATCTGAATCCTTTCCCCCTGCTCCAAACTCTCAGCCACACTTTTATCCTCCATCCCATTACATTCCTATACTCACTGTCACGTGGCACAGGCAGTAATCTGGAGATTACTACCTGTGAGGCCCTGCTTCTCAACTTCCTTCCTAACTCCCTGTGGTCTGTTTTCAGGACCTCCTCCCTTTTCCTGCCTATATCGTTGGTACCAATATGGACCACAACCTCCGGCTGTTCTCCTTCCCACTTAAATGTATCGTGGATGCAATCAGAAACATCCTGGATCCTGGCACCTGGGAGGCAAACTACAATCCGCGTTTCTTTTCTGTGTGCACCGATTCACCTGTGTGACCCCCTAACTATAGAGTCCCCTATCACTGCCGCCATCCTCTTCCTTTCCCTACCCTTCTGAGCCACAGAGCCAGACTCTGCCCCAGAGGCGTGACCACTGTTGCCTCCTCCAGGTAGGCCGTCTCCTCCAACAGTACTCAAACAGGAGTACTTATTCTTAAGGGGGACCACCACAGGGGTACTGTCTAGCATCTGCCTCTTGCCCATCCCTCTCCTGACTGTTACCCACTTCTCTGTCTCCCGAGGCCCTGGAGTGACTACCTGCCTATAGCTCCTCTCTATGGTCCCCCTGTAGGATGTGGGAATTCCTGGAACCGGATAGTCTCCCTGATGACTGCAGCCGATTCCAGCTCCTGAAAGACCCCATAAAGGAGCTGGAGCTGGAGGTGGATGAACTCAGGAATACCCAGCAGGCAGAACAATTGATAGATACGACTTGTGAACAGGTGTTAGACCCAGAGTGCAGAATTCGGGGAGCAGATGGGTGAACACCGAGAGAGGGAAAGGGAGAAGGAAGTCAGTGTAGAGTGCCCCTGTGGCCATTCCCCTCAGCAACAGGTAGGATACTGCTGAGGGGGGTGACCTGTCTGGGCAAGGCAGCAGCAGCCAGATCAATAGCACTGTGATCATCTCTGAACTTCAGAAGGGGAGGGTGAAGTCAGGCAGAGCAATAGTCACAGTGGACTCGATAGTTCAGGGGACAGACAGGAGATTCTGTGGCAGGAAAAGAGACACCAGGATAGTGTGTTGCTTCCTGGGTGCTGGGGTCCAGGATGTCTCTGAGCGATTGCAGAATATTCTGGGAGGGGAGGGTGAGCAGCTGGAGGTCGTGGTACATGTTGGTACCAATGAGATAGGAGAGGGATTGAGGTCATGCACAGTAAGTTTAGGGAGTTAGGAAGGAGGCTGAAAAGCAGGACCTCCACGGTGGTAATCTCCGGATTAATCCTGTTGCCACGAGCTCGAGAAGGTCAGAACAGGAAGATAGTGCAGGTGGCTGTGGAGTTGGTGTAGGAGGCAGGGTTTCGAGTTCTTGGATCTTTGGAACCTTTTCTGGGGAAGGGGTGACCTGTACAAGTGGGACGGGTTGCACCTAAACTGGAGGGGAACCAGTATCCTGGGAGGGAGGTTTGCTAATGCTATTGGGGAGGTTTTGAACTAATGAAGAGGCAAAGGATGGGGTGGTTGGTGTACAAGTAATGACAGCTTGTTGGGAATGTTTGAGAAGGATAGACAGATGATACACTCAGCCAGATGGGGGGGCTTCTTCACACAGAGAGTGATGGGTGTGTGGAATGAGCTGCCAGATGAAGTGGTGAATGCGGGCTCACTTTTAACATTTAAGAAAAACTTTGACAGGTTTATGGATGAGAGGTGTATGGAGGGATATGGGCCAGGTGCAGGTCAGTGGGATTAGGCAGAAAAATGATTTGGCACAGCCAAGAAGGGCCAAAAGGCCTGTTTCTGTGCTATAATGTTCTGTGGTTCTATGGAAAGCTAGGAGAGGCCATGAGAAGGCCTTGGTGAGCAGGATTAAGGAAAACCCCAAGGCATTCTACAAGAATGTGAAGAGCAAGAGGATGAGCCGTGGGAGAATAGGACCAGTCAGGAGCGTTAGTGGAAACGTGCATGGAGCCGGAGTAGGTAGCGGAGGAACATAATAAATACTTTACCTCAGCATTCATTAGTGAAAAGGACCTTGGCAATTATGGGATGACTTACAGCAGACTGAAACACTTGAGCATATAGGCATTAAAAAAGCGAATGTGCGGGAGCTTTTGAAATATATTAATTTAGATAAATCGCCGGGACCAGGCGAGATATACCCCAGGTTACAGAGAAAGCGAGACAGGATTGCTGAGCCTCTGGTGAAGATATTTGCATTGTCAATAGGGATGGTAGAAGTACTAGAGGGTCGGAAGGTTGGAAACATTGTTCCCTTGTTCAAGAAGGGGAGGACAGATAACCCAGGAAATTATACACCAGTGAGTCTTACTTCAGTGGTGGGCAAGTTGTTGGAGAAGATCCCGAGAGGCAGGATTTATGTGTGTGTTGTCTTTACGACAGTTATTTAGTTTATAATATTTTCGCTTAGTAATTCATTTGTTAGTATTTTCTAGATAGAATTAGAAGCGTTTAAAGTATATTCATTGCATGTAAAATATATCGGTATGCGATGACGTCACATCCGGTTTTGCCGCGTCTTGTGGGAAAATACCGGTTTGAAATTAACGCGAGGGTGGGGGCTCACCACGAGGCACACCTGAGCAGAAGTTGTATTGCAAGCATTAGAAATCACAGTGAGAGCAACGCTGTAAGTTAATAGATAATCGATATATTGAACTAAGATGTTAACGCCGATCCCGTTAAAAGTAACGACGGTCGATAATGTTTATGTTTTCGTTAGTTAAAGAGTTGCGGATAGTTTGCATTGAAGTGTATTTAAAGTAGTCAATGGCGCAGGTAAACTCTGCCTGTATACTGCATCTTAGTGTAATGTAGTTATAGTCACCTTTACAAGTATTTACAATTGAAATGTGATATTAAGAAAGGAACAAATACTGTATCAATCTTGTATTGTTTTATTAACAGTTTTCACCATATGTTAATGCGAAGAGTGAACAGTAAATGGTTAAACTTACTGGGACCTGGTTTTCATTGACCGTGGTTTATCTCGACGTTGAATTCGGCGTTCGACGTTCCCGAAGGAGAACGTTACAATGTGCATTTGCAGAGACATAACCTCATTAGGCATAGTCAGCATGGCTTTGTCAAAGGCAGCTCATGTCTTACAAGCCTGATTGAATTTTATTGTAGATGTAACATAACACATTGATGAAGGTCGAGCAGTGGATATAGTGTATCTGGATTTCATGAGCATATTTGATAAGGTTCCCAATGCAAGCTCCTTTAGAAAATATGGAGGCATGGGATCCAAGGAGATTTTGCTTTGTGGATCCAGAATGGCTTGTCCATCAAAGGCAAAATGTGGTTGTAGATGCTTCGTTTTCTGCATGGAGGATGGTGACCAGTGATGTTCCACCGGAACACCTGTTCACTCACCCACACACAGTCTCACTCCTCGTTTCACTGATCACCTCCCAGCTTCTCTCATCATCCTGTTCACTCACCCACACACAGTCTCACTCTTTTGGTCTCACTGATCACCTCCCAGCTTCTCACATCATCCTGTTCACTCACCCACACAGTCTCACTCTTTTGGTCTCACTGATCACCTCCCAGCTTCTCACATCATCCTGTTCACTCACCCACACAGTCTCACTCTTTTGGTCTCACTGATCTCCTCCCAGCTTCTCTCATCATCCTGTTCACTCACCCACACACAGTCTCACTCTTTTGGTCTCACTGATCACCTCCCAGCTTCTCTCATCATCCTGTTCACTCACCCACACGCAGTCTCACTCTTTTGGTTTCACTGATCACCTCCCAGCTTCTCTCATCATCCTGGTCACTTACCCACACACAGTCTCATTCTTTTGGTTTCACTGATCACCTCCCAGCTTCTCTCATCATCCTGTTCACCCACCCACAC
The DNA here is from genome assembly GCF_030144855.1 of Hypanus sabinus. NCBI lineage: Eukaryota > Metazoa > Chordata > Chondrichthyes > Myliobatiformes > Dasyatidae > Hypanus > Hypanus sabinus. The sequence continues at coordinate 113,540 of NW_026781704.1, read as the reverse complement.
GCAGTCTCACTCTTTTGGTTTCAATGATCACCTCCCAGCTTCTCAAATCATCCTGTTCACTCACCCACACAGTCTCACTCTTTTGGTTTCACTGATCACCTCCCAGCTTCTCTCATCATCCTGTTCACTCACCCACACACAGTCTCATTCTTTTGGTTTCAGTGATCACCTCCCAGCTTCTCTCATCATCCTGGTCACTCACCCACACACAGTCTCACTCTTTTGGTCTCACTGATCACCTCCCAGCTTCTCACATCATCCTGTTCACTCACCCACACACAGTCTCATTCTTTTGGTTTCACTGATCACCTCCCAGCTTCTCTCATCATCCTGTTCACTCACCCACACACATTCTCTCTCTTTTGGTTTCACTGATCACCTCCCAGCTTCTCTCATCATCCTGTTCACTCACCCACACACAGTCTCACTCTTTTGGTTTCACTGATCACCTCCCAGCTTCTCTCATCATCCTGTTCACTCACCCACACACAGTCTCACTCTTTTGGTCTCACTGATCACTTCGCAGCTTCTCACATCATCCTGTTCACTCACCCACACACAGTCTCATTCTTTTGGTTTCACTGATCACCTCCCAGCTTCTCTCATCATCCTGTTCACTCACCCACACACAGTCTCACTCTTTTGGTTTCACTGATCACCTCCCAGCTTCTCTCATCATCCTGTTCACTCACCCACACAGTCTCACTCTTTCAGATTCACTGATCACCTCCCAGCCTCACTCATCATCCTGTTCACTCACCCACACACAGTCTCACTCTTTTGGTCTCACTGATCACCTCCCAGCTTCTCTCATCATCCTGTTCACTCACCCACACACAGTCTCACTCTTTTGGTCTCACTGATCACCTCCCAGCTTCTCACATCATCCTGTTCACCCACCCACACGCAGTCTCACTCTTTTGGTTTCAATGATCACCTCCCAGCTTCTCTCATCATCCTGTTCACTCACCCACACACAGTCTCTCTCTTTTGGTCTCACTGATCACCTCCCAGCTTCTCTCATCATCCTGTTCACTCACCCACACAGTCTCACTCTTTTGGTCTCACTGATCACCTCCCAGCTTCTCTCATCATCCTGTTCACTCACCCACACTCGGTCTCACTCTTTTGGTCTCACTGATCACCTCCCAGCTTCTCACATCATCCTGTTCACTCACCCACACACAGTCTCACTCTTTTGGACACACTGATCACCTCCCAGCTTCTCACATCATCCTGTTCACTCACCCACACACAGTCTCACTATTTTGGTTTCACTGATCACCTCCCAGCTTCTCACATCATCCGGTTCACTCTCCCACACACAGTCTCACTCTTTTGGACTCACTGATCACCTCCCAGCTTCTCTCATCATCCTGTTCACTCTCCCACACACAGTCTCACTCTTTTGGTTTCACTGATCACCTCCCAGCTTCTCACATCATCCTGTTCACTCACCCACACACAGTCTCACTCTTTTGGTTTCACTGATCACCTCCCAGCTTCTCTCATCATCCTGTTCACTCATCCACACACAGTCTCACTCTTTTGGACTCACTGATCACCTCCCAGCTTCTCTCATCATCCTGTTCACTCACCCACACAGTCTCACTCTTTTGGTTTCACTGATCAGCTCCCAGCTTCTCTCATCATCCTGTTCACTCACCCACACAGTCTCACTCTTTGAGATTCACTGATCACCTCCCAGCTTCTCCCATCATCCTGTTCACTCACCCACACACAGTCTCACTCTTTTGGTTTCATTGATCACCTCCCAGCTTCTCTCATCATCCTGTTCACTCACCCACACACAGTCTCACTCTTTTGGACTCACTGATCACCTCCCAGCTTCTCTCATCATCCTGTTCACTCACCCACACACAGTCTCACACTTTTCGTTTCATATGTCACTCCCTGCTTCTGTCATCATCCTGTTCACTCACCCACACAGTCTCACTCTTTTGGTTTCACTGATCAGCTCCCAGCTTCTCTCATCATCCTGTTCACACACCCACACGCAGTCTCACTCTTTTGGTTTCACTGATCACCTCCCAGCTTCTCTCATCATCCTGTTCACTCAACCACACACAGTCTCACTCTTTTGGACTCACTGTTCACCTCCCAGCTTCTCACATCATCCTGGTCACTCACCCACACACAGTCTCACTCTTTTGGTTTCACTGATCACCTCCCAGCTTCTCCCATCATCCTGTTCACTCAACCACACACAGTCTCACTCTTTTGGACTCACTGATCACCTCCCAGCTTCTCTCATCATCCTGTTCACTCACCCACACAGTCTCACTCTTTTGGTTTCACTGATCAGCTCCCAGCTTCTCTCATCATCCTGTTCACTCACCCACACAGTCTCACTCTTTGAGATTCACTGATCACCTCCCAGCTTCTCTCATCATCCTGTTCACTCACCTACACACAGTCTCACTCTTTTGGTTTCATTGATCACCTCCCAGATTCTCTCATCATCCTGGTCACTCACGCACACACAGTCACATTCTTTTGGTTTCACTGATCACCTCCCAGCTTCTCTCATCCTCCTGTTCACCCACCCACACACAGTCTCACTCTTTTGGTCTCACTGATCACCTCCCAGCTTCTCACATCATCCTGTTCACTCACCCACACACAGTCTCACTCTTTTGGTTTCAATGATCACCTCCCAGCTTCTCACATCATCCTGTTCACTCACCCACAAAGTCTCACTCTTTTGGTTTCACTGATCACCTCCCAGCTTCTCACATCATCCTGTTCACTCACCCACACACAGTCTCATTCTTTTGGTTTCACTGATCACCTCCCAGCTTCTCTCATCCTCCTGTTCACCCACCCACACGCAGTCTCACACTTTTGGTTTCAATGATCACCTCCCAGCTTCTCACATCATCCTGTTCACTCACCCACACAGTCTCACTCTTTTGGTCTCACTGATCACCTCCCAGCTTCTCTCATCATCCTGTTCACTCACCCACACTCGGTCTCACTCTTTTGGTCTCACTGATCACCTCCCAGCTTCTCACATCATCCTGTTCACTCACCCACACACAGTCTCACTCTTTTGGACACACTGATCACCTCCCAGCTTCTCACATCATCCTGTTCACTCACCCACACACAGTCTCACTATTTTGGTTTCACTGATCACCTCCCAGCTTCTCACATCATCCGGTTCACTCTCCCACACACAGTCTCACTCTTTTGGACTCACTGATCACCTCCCAGCTTCTCTCATCATCCAGTTCACTCTCCCACACACAGTCTCACGCTTTTGGTTTCACTGATCACCTCCCAGCTTCTCACATCATCCTGTTCACTCACCCACACACAGTCTCACTCTTTTGGTTTCACTGATCACCTCCCAGCTTCTCTCATCATCCTGTTCACTCATCCACACACAGTCTCACTCTTTTGGACTCACTGATCACCTCCCAGCTTCTCTCATCATCCTGTTCACTCACCCACACAGTCTCACTCTTTTGGTTTCACTGATCAGCTCCCAGCTTCTCTCATCATCCTGTTCACTCACCCACACAGTCTCACTCTTTGAGATTCACTGATCACCTCCCAGCTTCTCTCATCATCCTGTTCACTCACCCACACACAGTCTCACTCTTTTGGTTTCATTGATCACCTCCCAGCTTCTCTCATCATCCTGTTCACTCACCCACACACAGTCTCACTCTTTTGGACTCACTGATCACCTCCCAGCTTCTCTCATCATCCTGTTCACTCACCCACACACAGTCTCACACTTTTCGTTTCATATGTCACTCCCTGCTTCTGTCATCATCCTGTTCACTCACCCACACAGTCTCACTCTTTTGGTTTCACTGATCAGCTCCCAGCTTCTCTCATCATCCTGTTCACTCACCCACACGCAGTCTCACTCTTTTGGTTTCACTGATCACCTCCCAGCTTCTCTCATCATCCTGTTCACTCAACCACACACAGTCTCACTCTTTTGGACTCACTGATCACCTCCCAGCTTCTCACATCATTCTGGTCACTCACCCACACACAGTCTCACTCTTTTGGTTTCACTGATCACCTCCCAGCTTCTCCCATCATCCTGTTCACTCAACCACACACAGTCTCACTCTTTTGGACTCACTGATCACCTCCCAGCTTCTCTCATCATCCTGTTCACTCACCCACACGCAGTCTCACTCTTTTGGTTTCAATGATCACCTCCCAGCTTCTCACATCATCCTGTTCACTCACCCACACAGTCTCACTCTTTTGGTTTCACTGATCACCTCCCAGCTTCTCACATCATCCTGTTCACTCACCCACACACAGTCTCATTCTTTTGGTTTCACTGATCACCTCCCAGCTTCTCTCATCCTCCTGTTCACCCACCCACACGCAGTCTCACTCTTTTGGTTTCAATGATCACCTCCCAGCTTCTCACATCATCCTGTTCACTCACCCACACAGTCTCACTCTTTTGGTTTCACTGATCACCTCCCAGCTTCTCACATCATCCTGTTCACTCACCCACACACAGTCTCATTCTTTTGGTTTCACTGATCACCTCCCAGCTTCTCTCATCATCCTGTTCACTCACCCACACACAGTCTCACTCTTTTGGTTTCACTGATCACCTGCCAGCTTCTCTCATCATCCTGTTCACTCACCCACACACAGTCTCACTCTTTTGGTCTCACTGATCACCTCCCAGCTTCTCACATCATCCTGTTCACTCACCCACACACAGTCGCACTCTTTTGGTTTCACTGATCACCTCCCAGATTCTCACATCATCCTGTTCACTCACCCACACACAGTCTCACTCTTTTGGTTTCACTGATCACCTCCCAGCTTCTCCCATCATCCTGTTCACTCAACCACACACAGTCTCACTCTTTTGGACTCACTGATCACCTCCCAGCTTCTCTCATCATCCTGTTCACTCACCCACACAGTCTCACTCTTTTGGTTTCACTGATCAGCTCCCAGCTTCTCTCATCATCCTGTTCACTCACCCACACAGTCTCACTCTTTGAGATTCACTGATCACCTCCCAGCTTCTCTCATCATCCTGTTCACTCACCCACACACAGTCTCACTCTTTTGGTTTCATTGATCACCTCCCAGATTCTCTCATCATCCTGGTCACTCACCCACACACAGTCACATTCTTTTGGTTTCACTGATCACCTCCCAGCTTCTCTCATCCTCCTGTTCACCCACCCACACGCAGTCTCACTCTTTTGGTTTCAATGATCACCTCCCAGCTTCTCACATCATCCTGTTCACTCACCCACACAGTCTCACTCTTTTGGTTTCACTGATCACCTCCCAGCTTCTCACATCATCCTGTTCACTCACCCACACACAGTCTCACACTTTTCGTTTCATATGTCACTCCCTGCTTCTGTCATCATCCTGTTCACTCACCCACACTGTCTCACTCTTTTGGTTTCACTGATCAGCTCCCAGCTTCTCTCATCATCCTGTTCACTCACCCACACGCAGTCTCACACTTTTGGTTTCACTGATCACCTCCCAGCTTCTCTCATCATCCTGTTCACTCAACCACACACAGTCTCACTCTTTTGGACTCACTGATCACCTCCCAGCTTCTCACATCATCCTGGTCACTCACCCACACACAGTCTCACTCTTTTGGTTTCACTGATCACCTCCCAGCTTCTCCCATCATCCTGTTCACTCAACCACACACAGTCTCACTCTTTTGGACTCACTGATCACCTCCCAGCTTCTCTCATCATCCTGTTCACTCACCCACACAGTCTCACTCTTTTGGTTTCACTGATCAGCTCCCAGCTTCTCTCATCATCCTGTTCACTCACCCACACAGTCTCACTCTTTGAGATTCACTGATCACCTCCCAGCTTCTCTCATCATCCTGTTCACTCACCCACACACAGTCTCACTCTTTTGGTTTCATTGATCACCTCCCAGATTCTCTCATTATCCTGGTCACTCACCCAAACACAGTCACATTCTTTTGGTTTCACTGATCACCTCCCAGCTTCTCTCATCCTCCTGTTCACCCACCCACACGCAGTCTCACTCTTTTGGTTTCAATGATCACCTCCCAGCTTCTCACATCATCCTGTTCACTCACCCACACAGTCTCACTCTTTTGGTTTCACTGATCACCTCCCAGCTTCTCACATCATCCTGTTCACTCACCCACACACAGTCTCATTCTTTTGGTTTCACTGATCACCTCCCAGCTTCTCTCATCCTCCTGTTCACCGACCCACACGCAGTCTCACTCTTTTGGTTTCAATGATCACCTCCCAGCTTCTCACATCATCCTGTTCACTCACCCACACAGTCTCACTCTTTTGGTTTCACTGATCACCTCCCAGCTTCTCACATCATCCTGTTCACTCACCCACACACAGTCTCATTCTTTTGGTTTCACTGATCACCTCCCAGCTTCTCTCATCATCCTGTTCACTCACCCACACACAGTCTCACTCTTTTGGTTTCACTGATCACCTGCCAGCTTCTCTCATCATCCTGTTCACTCACCCACACACAGTCTCACTCTTTTGGTCCCACTGATCACCTCCCAGCTTCTCACATCATCCTGTTCACTCACCCACACACAGTCTCACTCTTTTGGTTTCACTGATCACCTCCCAGCTTCTCCCATCATCCTGTTCACTCAACCACACACAGTCTCACTCTTTTGGACTCACTGATCACCTCCCAGCTTCTCTCATCATCCTGTTCACTCACCCACACAGTCTCACTCTTTTGGTTTCACTGATCAGCTCCCAGCTTCTCTCATCATCCTGTTCACTCACCCACACAGTCTCACTCTTTGAGATTCACTGATCACCTCCCAGCTTCTCTCATCATCCTGTTCACTCACCCACACACAGTCTCACTCTTTTGGTTTCATTGATCACCTCCCAGATTCTCTCATCATCCTGGTCACTCACCCACACACAGTCACATTCTTTTGGTTTCACTGATCACCTCCCAGCTTCTCTCATCCTCCTGTTCACCCACCCACACGCAGTCTCACTCTTTTGGTTTCAATGATCACCTCCCAGCTTCTCACATCATCCTGTTCACTCACCCACACAGTCTCACTCTTTTGGTTTCACTGATCACCTCCCAGCTTCTCACATCATCCTGTTCACTCACCCACACACAGTCTCATTCATTTGGTTTCACTGATCACCTCCCAGCTTCTCTCATCCTCCTGTTCACCCACCCACACGCAGTCTCACTCTTTTGGTTTCAATGATCACCTCCCAGCTTCTCACATCATCCTGTTCACTCACCCACACAGTCTCACTCTTTTGGTCTCACTGATCACCTCCCAGCTTCTCTCATCATCCTGTTCACTCACCCACACTCGGTCTCACTCTTTGGTCTCACTGATCACCTCCCAGCTTCTCACATCATCCTGTTCACTCACCCACACACAGTCTCACTATTTTGGTTTCACTGATCACCTCCCAGCTTCTCACATCATCCGGTTCACTCTCCCACACACAGTCTCACTCTTTTGGACTCACTGATCACCTCCCAGCTTCTCTCATCATCCTGTTCACTCTCCCACACACAGTCTCACTCTTTTGGTTTCACTGATCACCTCCCAGCTTCTCACATCATCCTGTTCACTCACCCACACACAGTCTCACTCTTTTGGTTTCACTGATCACCTCCCAGCTTCTCTCATCATCCTGTTCACTCATCCACACACAGTCTCACTCTTTTGGACTCACTGATCACCTCCCAGCTTCTCTCATCATCCTGTTCACTCAACCACACAGTCTCACTCTTTTGGTTTCACTGATCAGCTCCCAGCTTCTCTCATCATCCTGTTCACTCACCCACACAGTCTCACTCTTTGAGATTCACTGATCACCTCCCAGCTTCTCTCATCATCCTGTTCACTCACCCACACACAGTCTCACTCTTTTGGTTTCATTGATCACCTCCCAGCTTCTCTCATCATCCTGTTCACTCACCCACACACAGTCTCACTCTTTTGGACTCACTGATCACCTCCCAGCTTCTCTCATCATCCTGTTCACTCACCCACACACAGTCTCACACTTTTCGTTTCATATGTCACTCCCTGCTTCTGTCATCATCCTGTTCACTCACCCACACAGTCTCACTCTTTTGGTTTCACTGATCAGCTCCCAGCTTCTCTCATCATCCTGTTCACTCACCCACACGCAGTCTCACTCTTTTGGTTTCACTGATCACCTCCCAGCTTCTCTCATCATCCTGTTCACTCAACCACACACAGTCTCACTCTTTTGGACTCACTGATCACCTCCCAGCTTCTCACATCATCCTGGTCACTCACCCACACACAGTCTCACTCTTTTGGTTTCACTGATCACCTCCCAGCTTCTCCCATCATCCTGTTCACTCAACCACACACAGTCTCACTCTTTTGGACTCACTGATCACCTCCCAGCTTCTCTCATCATCCTGTTCACTCACCCACACAGTCTCACTCTTTTGGTTTCACTGATCAGCTCCCAGATTCTCTCATTATCCTGGTCACTCACCCAAACACAGTCACATTCTTTTGGTTTCACTGATCACCTCCCAGATTCTCTCATCCTCCTGTTCACCCACCCACACGCAGTCTCACTCTTTTGGTTTCAATGATCACCTCCCAGCTTCTCACATCATCCTGTTCACTCACCCACACAGTCTCACTCTTTTGGTTTCACTGATCACCTCCCAGCTTCTCACATCATCCTGTTCACTCACCCACACACAGTCTCATTCTTTTGGTTTCACTGATCACCTCCCAGCTTCTCTCATCCTCCTGTTCACCCACCCACACGCAGTCTCACTCTTTTGGTTTCAATGATCACCTCCCAGCTTCTCACATCATCCTGTTCACTCACCCACACAGTCTCACTCTTTTGGTTTCACTGATCACCTCCCAGCTTCTCACATCATCCTGTTCACTCACCCACACACAGTCTCATTCTTTTGGTTTCACTGATCACCTCCCAGCTTCTCTCATCATCCTGTTCACTCACCCACACACAGTCTCACTCTTTTGGTTTCACTGATCACCTGCCAGCTTCTCTCATCATCCTGTTCACTCACCCACACACAGTCTCACTCTTTTGGTCTCACTGATCACCTCCCAGCTTCTCACATCATCCTGTTCACTCACCCACACACAGTCGCACTCTTTTGGTTTCACTGATCACCTCCCAGATTCTCACATCATCCTGTTCACTCACCCACACACAGTCTCACTCTTTTGGTTTCACTGATCACCTCCCAGCTTCTCCCATCATCCTGTTCACTCAACCACACACAGTCTCACTCTTTTGGACTCACTGATCACCTCCCAGCTTCTCTCATCATCCTGTTCACTCACCCACACAGTCTCACTCTTTTGGTTTCACTGATCAGCTCCCAGCTTCTCTCATCATCCTGTTCACTCACCCACACAGTCTCACTCTTTGAGATTCACTGATCACCTCCCAGCTTCTCTCATCATCCTGTTCACTCACCCACACACAGTCTCACTCTTTTGGTTTCATTGATCACCTCCCAGATTCTCTCATCATCCTGGTCACTCACCCACACACAGTCACATTCTTTTGGTTTCACTGATCACCTCCCAGCTTCTCTCATCCTCCTGTTCACCCACCCACACGCAGTCTCACTCTTTTGGTTTCAATGATCACCTCCCAGCTTCTCACATCATCCTGTTCACTCACCCACACAGTCTCACTCTTTTGGTTTCACTGATCACCTCCCAGCTTCTCACATCATCCTGTTCACTCACCCACACACAGTCTCACACTTTTCGTTTCATATGTCACTCCCTGCTTCTGTCATCATCCTGTTCACTCACCCACACTGTCTCACTCTTTTGGTTTCACTGATCAGCTCCCAGCTTCTCTCATCATCCTGTTCACTCACCCACACGCAGTCTCACACTTTTGGTTTCACTGATCACCTCCCAGCTTCTCTCATCATCCTGTTCACTCAACCACACACAGTCTCACTCTTTTGGACTCACTGATCACCTCCCAGCTTCTCACATCATCCTGGTCACTCACCCACACACAGTCTCACTCTTTTGGTTTCACTGATCACCTCCCAGCTTCTCCCATCATCCTGTTCACTCAACCACACACAGTCTCACTCTTTTGGACTCACTGATCACCTCCCAGCTTCTCTCATCATCCTGTTCACTCACCCACACAGTCTCACTCTTTTGGTTTCACTGATCAGCTCCCAGCTTCTCTCATCATCCTGTTCACTCACCCACACAGTCTCACTCTTTGAGATTCACTGATCACCTCCCAGCTTCTCTCATCATCCTGTTCACTCACCCACACACAGTCTCACTCTTTTGGTTTCATTGATCACCTCCCAGATTCTCTCATTATCCTGGTCACTCACCCAAACACAGTCACATTCTTTTGGTTTCACTGATCACCTCCCAGCTTCTCTCATCCTCCTGTTCACCCACCCACACGCAGTCTCACTCTTTTGGTTTCAATGATCACCTCCCAGCTTCTCACATCATCCTGTTCACTCACCCACACAGTCTCACTCTTTTGGTTTCACTGATCACCTCCCAGCTTCTCACATCATCCTGTTCACTCACCCACACACAGTCTCATTCTTTTGGTTTCACTGATCACCTCCCAGCTTCTCTCATCCTCCTGTTCACCCACCCACACGCAGTCTCACTCTTTTGGTTTCAATGATCTCCTCCCAGCTTCTCACATCATCCTGTTCACTCACCCACACAGTCTCACTCTTTTGGTTTCACTGATCACCTCCCAGCTTCTCACATCATCCTGTTCACTCACCCACACACAGTCTCATTCTTTTGGTTTCACTGATCACCTCCCAGCTTCTCTCATCATCCTGTTCACTCACCCACACACAGTCTCACTCTTTTGGTTTCACTGATCACCTGCCAGCTTCTCTCATCATCCTGTTCACTCACCCACACACAGTCTCACTCTTTTGGTCTCACTGATCACCTCCCAGCTTCTCACATCATCCTGTTCACTCACCCACACACAGTCGCACTCTTTTGGTTTCACTGATCACCTCCCAGCTTCTCACATCATCCTGTTCACTCACCCACACACAGTCTCACTCTTTTGGTTTCACTGATCACCTCCCAGCTTCTCCCATCATCCTGTTCACTCAACCACACACAGTCTCACTCTTTTGGACTCACTGATCACCTCCCAGCTTCTCTCATCATCCTGTTCACTCACCCACACAGTCTCACTCTTTTGGTTTCACTGATCAGCTCCCAGCTTCTCTCATCATCCTGTTCACTCACCCACACAGTCTCACTCTTTGAGATTCACTGATCACCTCCCAGCTTCTCTCATCATCCTGTTCACTCACCCACACACAGTCTCACTCTTTTGGTTTCATTGATCACCTCCCAGATTCTCTCATCATCCTGGTCACTCACCCACACACAGTCACATTCTTTTGGTTTCACTGATCACCTCCCAGCTTCTCTCATCCTCCTGTTCACCCACCCACACGCAGTCTCACTCTTTTGGTTTCAATGATCACCTCCCAGCTTCTCACATCATCCTGTTCACTCACCCACACAGTCTCACTCTTTTGGTTTCACTGATCACCTCCCAGCTTCTCACATCATCCTGTTCACTCACCCACACACAGTCTCATTCTTTTGGTTTCACTGATCACCTCCCAGCTTCTCTCATCCTCCTGTTCACCCACCCACACGCAGTCTCACTCTTTTGGTTTCAATGATCACCTCCCAGCTTCTCACATCATCCTGTTCACTCACCCACACAGTCTCACTCTTTTGGTCTCACTGATCACCTCCCAGCTTCTCTCATCATCCTGTTCACTCACCCACACTCGGTCTCACTCTTTTGGTCTCACTGATCACCTCCCAGCTTCTCACATCATCATTTTCACTCACCCACACACAGTCTCATTCATTTGGTTTCACTGATCACCTCCCAGCTTCTCTCATCCTCCTGTTCACCCACCCACACGCAGTCTCACTCTTTTGGTTTCAATGATCACCTCCCAGCTTCTCACATCATCCTGTTCACTCACCCACACACAGTCTCATTCATTTGGTTTCACTGATCACCTCCCAGCTTCTCTCATCCTCCTGTTCACCCACCCACACGCAGTCTCACTCTTTTGGTTTCAATGATCACCTCCCAGCTTCTCACATCATCCTGTTCACTCACCCACACACAGTCGCACTCTTTTGGTTTCACTGATCACCTCCCAGCTTCTCACATCATCCTGTTCACTCACCCACACACAGTCTCACTCTTTTGGTTTCACTGATCACCTCCCAGCTTCTCCCATCATCCTGTTCACTCAACCACACACAGTCTCACTCTTTTGGACTCACTGATCACCTCCCAGCTTCTCTCATCATCCTGTTCACTCACCCACACAGTCTCACTCTTTTGGTTTCACTGATCAGCTCCCAGCTTCTCTCATCATCCTGTTCACTCACCCACACAGTCTCACTCTTTGAGATTCACTGATCACCTCCCAGCTTCTCTCATCATCCTGTTCACTCACCCACACACAGTCTCACTCTTTTGGTTTCATTGATCACCTCCCAGATTCTCTCATCATCCTGGTCACTCACCCACACACAGTCACATTCTTTTGGTTTCACTGATCACCTCCCAGCTTCTCTCATCCTCCTGTTCACCCACCCACACGCAGTCTCACTCTTTTGGTTTCAATGATCACCTCCCAGCTTCTCACATCATCCTGTTCACTCACCCACACAGTCTCACTCTTTTGGTTTCACTGATCACCTCCCAGCTTCTCACATCATCCTGTTCACTCACCCACACACAGTCTCATTCATTTGGTCTCACTGATCACCTCCCAGCTTCTCTCATCATCCTGTTAACTCACCCACACTCGGTCTCACTCTTTTGGTCTCACTGATCACCTCCCAGCTTCTCACATCATCCTGTTCACTCACCCACACACAGTCTCACTCTTTTGGACACACTGATCACCTCCCAGCTTCTCACATCATCCTGTTCACTCACCCACACACAGTCTCACGATTTTGGTTTCACTGATCACCTCCCAGCTTCTCACATCATCCGGTTCACTCTCCCACACACAGTCTCACTCTTTTGGACTCACTGATCACCTCCCAGCTTCTCTCATCATCCTGTTCACTCTCCCACACACAGTCTCACTCTTTTGGTTTCACTGATCACCTCCCAGCTTCTCACATCATCCTGTTCACTCACCCACACACAGTCTCACTCTTTTGGTTTCACTGATCACCTCCCAGCTTCTCTCATCATCCTGTTCACTCATCCACACACAGTCTCACTCTTTTGGACTCACTGATCACCTCCCAGCTTCTCTCATCATCCTGTTCACTCAACCACACAGTCTCACTCTTTTGGTTTCACTGATCAGCTCCCAGCTTCTCTCATCATCCTGTTCACTCACCCACACAGTCTCACTCTTTGAGATTCACTGATCACCTCCCAGCTTCTCTCATCATCCTGTTCACTCACCCACACACAGTCTCACTCTTTTGGTTTCATTGATCACCTCCCAGCTTCTCTCATCATCCTGTTCACTCACCCACACACAGTCTCACTCTTTTGGACTCACTGATCACCTCCCAGCTTCTCTCATCATCCTGTTCACTCACCCACACACAGTCTCACACTTTTCGTTTCATATGTCACTCCCTGCTTCTGTCATCATCCTGTTCACTCACCCACACAGTCTCACTCTTTTGGTTTCACTGATCAGCTCCCAGCTTCTCTCATCATCCTGTTCACTCACCCACACGCAGTCTCACTCTTTTGGTTTCACTGATCACCTCCCAGCTTCTCTCATCATCCTGTTCACTCAGCCACACACAGTCTCACTCTTTTGGACTCACTGATCACCTCCCAGCTTCTCACATCATCCTGGTCACTCACCCACACACAGTCTCACTCTTTTGGTTTCACTGATCACCTCCCAGCTTCTCCCATCATCCTGTTCACTCAACCACACACAGTCTCACTCTTTTGGACTCACTGATCACCTCCCAGCTTCTCTCATCATCCTGTTCACTCACCCACACAGTCTCACTCTTTTGGTTTCACTGATCAGCTCCCAGCTTCTCTCATCATCCTGTTCACTCACCCACACAGTCTCACTCTTTGAGATTCACTGATCACCTCCCAGCTTCTCTCATCATCCTGTTCACTCACCCACACACAGTCTCACTCTTTTGGTTTCATTGATCACCTCCCAGATTCTCTCATTATCCTGGTCACTCACCCAAACACAGTCACATTCTTTTGGTTTCACTGATCACCTCCCAGCTTCTCTCATCCTCCTGTTCACCCACCCACACGCAGTCTCACTCTTTTGGTTTCAATGATCACCTCCCAGCTTCTCACATCATCCTGTTCACTCACCCACACAGTCTCACTCTTTTGGTTTCACTGATCACCTCCCAGCTTCTCACATCATCCTGTTCACTCACCCACACACAGTCTCATTCTTTTGGTTTCACTGATCACCTCCCAGCTTCTCTCATCCTCCTGTTCACCCACCCACACGCAGTCTCACTCTTTTGGTTTCAATGATCACCTCCCAGCTTCTCACATCATCCTGTTCACTCACCCACACAGTCTCACTCTTTTGGTTTCACTGATCACCTCCCAGCTTCTCACATCATCCTGTTCACTCACCCACACACAGTCTCATTCTTTTGGTTTCACTGATCACCTCCCAGCTTCTCTCATCATCCTGTTCACTCACCCACACACAGTCTCACTCTTTTGGTTTCACTGATCACCTGCCAGCTTCTCTCATCATCCTGTTCACTCACCCACACACAGTCTCACTCTTTTGGTCTCACTGATCACCTCCCAGCTTCTCACATCATCCTGTTCACTCACCCACACACAGTCGCACTCTTTTGGTTTCACTGATCACCTCCCAGATTCTCACATCATCCTGTTCACTCACCCACACACAGTCTCACTCTTTTGGTTTCACTGATCACCTCCCAGCTTCTCCCATCATCCTGTTCACTCAACCACACACAGTCTCACTCTTTTGGACTCACTGATCACCTCCCAGCTTCTCTCATCATCCTGTTCACTCACCCACACAGTCTCACTCTTTTGGTTTCACTGATCAGCTCCCAGCTTCTCTCATCATCCTGTTCACTCACCCACACAGTCTCACTCTTTGAGATTCACTGATCACCTCCCAGCTTCTCTCATCATCCTGTTCACTCACCCACACACAGTCTCACTCTTTTGGTTTCATTGATCACCTCCCAGATTCTCTCATCATCCTGGTCACTCACCCACACACAGTCACATTCTTTTGGTTTCATTGATCACCTCCCAGCTTCTCTCATCCTCCTGTTCACCCACCCACACGCAGTCTCACTCTTTTGGTTTCAATGATCACCTCCCAGCTTCTCACATCATCCTGTTCACTCACCCACACAGTCTCACTCTTTTGGTTTCACTGATCACCTCCCAGCTTCTCACATCATCCTGTTCACTCACCCACACACAGTCTCACACTTTTCGTTTCATATGTCACTCCCTGCTTCTGTCATCATCCTGTTCACTCACCCACACTGTCTCACTCTTTTGGTTTCACTGATCAGCTCCCAGCTTCTCTCATCATCCTGTTCACTCACCCACACGCAGTCTCACACTTTTGGTTTCACTGATCACCTCCCAGCTTCTCTCATCATCCTGTTCACTCAACCACACACAGTCTCACTCTTTTGGACTCACTGATCACCTCCCAGCTTCTCTCATCATCCTGTTCACTCACCCACACAGTCTCACTCTTTTGGTTTCACTGATCAGCTCCCAGCTTCTCTCATCATCCTGTTCACTCACCCACACAGTCTCACTCTTTGAGATTCACTGATCACCTCCCAGCTTCTCTCATCATCCTGTTCACTCACCCACACACAGTCTCACTCTTTTGGTTTCATTGATCACCTCCCAGATTCTCTCATCATCCTGGTCACTCACCCACACACAGTCACATTCTTTTGGTTTCACTGATCACCTCCCAGCTTCTCTCATCCTCCTGTTCACCCACCCACACGCAGTCTCACTCTTTTGGTTTCAATGATCACCTCCCAGCTTCTCACATCATCCTGTTCACTCACCCACACAGTCTCACTCTTTTGGTTTCACTGATCACCTCCCAGCTTCTCACATCATCCTGTTCACTCACCCACACACAGTCTCACACTTTTCGTTTCATATGTCACTCCCTGCTTCTGTCATCATCCTGTTCACTCACCCACACAGTCTCACTCTTTTGGTTTCACTGATCACCTCCCAGCTTCTCACATCATCCTGTTCACTCACCCACACACAGTCTCACACTTTTCGTTTCATATGTCACTCCCTGCTTCTGTCATCATCCTGTTCACTCACCCACACTGTCTCACTCTTTTGGTTTCACTGATCAGCTCCCAGCTTCTCTCATCATCCTGTTCACTCACCCACACGCAGTCTCACACTTTTGGTTTCACTGATCACCTCCCAGCTTCTCTCATCATCCTGTTCACTCAACCACACACAGTCTCACTCTTTTGGACTCACTGATCACCTCCCAGCTTCTCACATCATCCTGGTCACTCACCCACACACAGTCTCACTCTTTTGGTTTCACTGATCACCTCCCAGCTTCTCCCATCATCCTGTTCACTCAACCACACACAGTCTCACTCTTTTGGACTCACTGATCACCTCCCAGCTTCTCTCATCATCCTGTTCACTCACCCACACAGTCTCACTCTTTTGGTTTCACTGATCAGCTCCCAGCTTCTCTCATCATCCTGTTCACTCACCCACACAGTCTCACTCTTTGAGATTGACTGATCACCTCCCAGCTTCTCTCATCATCCTGTTCACTCACCCACACACAGTCTCACTCTTTTGGTTTCATTGATCACCTCCCAGATTCTCTCATTATCCTGGTCACTCACCCAAACACAGTCACATTCTTTTGGTTTCACTGATCACCTCCCAGCTTCTCTCATCCTCCTGTTCACCCACCCACACGCAGTCTCACTCTTTTGGTTTCAATGATCACCTCCCAGCTTCTCACATCATCCTGTTCACTCACCCACACAGTCTCACTCTTTTGGTTTCACTGATCACCTCCCAGCTTCTCACATCATCCTGTTCACTCACCCACACACAGTCTCATTCTTTTGGTTTCACTGATCACCTCCCAGCTTCTCTCATCCTCCTGTTCACCCACCCACACGCAGTCTCACTCTTTTGGTTTCAATGATCTCCTCCCAGCTTCTCACATCATCCTGTTCACTCACCCACACAGTCTCACTCTTTTGGTTTCACTGATCACCTCCCAGCTTCTCACATCATCCTGTTCACTCACCCACACACAGTCTCATTCTTTTGGTTTCACTGATCACCTCCCAGCTTCTCTCATCATCCTGTTCACTCACCCACACACAGTCTCACTCTTTTGGTTTCACTGATCACCTGCCAGCTTCTCTCATCATCCTGTTCACTCACCCACACACAGTCTCACTCTTTTGGTCTCACTGATCACCTCCCAGCTTCTCACATCATCCTGTTCACTCACCCACACACAGTCGCACTCTTTTGGTTTCACTGATCACCTCCCAGCTTCTCACATCATCCTGTTCACTCACCCACACACAGTCTCACTCTTTTGGTTTCACTGATCACCTCCCAGCTTCTCCCATCATCCTGTTCACTCAACCACACACAGTCTCACTCTTTTGGACTCACTGATCACCTCCCAGCTTCTCTCATCATCCTGTTCACTCACCCACACAGTCTCACTCTTTTGGTTTCACTGATCAGCTCCCAGCTTCTCTCATCATCCTGTTCACTCACCCACACAGTCTCACTCTTTGAGATTCACTGATCACCTCCCAGCTTCTCTCATCATCCTGTTCACTCACCCACACACAGTCTCACTCTTTTGGTTTCATTGATCACCTCCCAGATTCTCTCATCATCCTGGTCACTCACCCACACACAGTCACATTCTTTTGGTTTCACTGATCACCTCCCAGCTTCTCTCATCCTCCTGTTCACCCACCCACACGCAGTCTCACTCTTTTGGTTTCAATGATCACCTCCCAGCTTCTCACATCATCCTGTTCACTCACCCACACAGTCTCACTCTTTTGGTTTCACTGATCACCTCCCAGCTTCTCACATCATCCTGTTCACTCACCCACACACAGTCTCATTCTTTTGGTTTCACTGATCACCTCCCAGCTTCTCTCATCCTCCTGTTCACCCACCCACACGCAGTCTCACTCTTTTGGTTTCAATGATCACCTCCCAGCTTCTCACATCATCCTGTTCACTCACCCACACAGTCTCACTCTTTTGGTCTCACTGATCACCTCCCAGCTTCTCACATCATCCTGTTCACTCACCCACACACAGTCTCACTCTTTTGGACACACTGATCACCTCCCAGCTTCTCACATCATCCTGTTCACTCACCCACACACAGTCTCACTATTTTGGTTTCACTGATCACCTCCCAGCTTCTCACATCATCCGGTTCACTCTCCCACACACAGTCTCACTCTTTTGGACTCACTGATCACCTCCCAGCTTCTCTCATCATCCTGTTCACTCTCCCACACACAGTCTCACTCTTTTGGTTTCACTGATCACCTCCCAGCTTCTCACATCATCCTGTTCACTCACCCACACACAGTCTCATTCTTTTGGTTTCACTGATCACCTCCCAGCTTCTCTCATCCTCCTGTTCACCCACCCACACGCAGTCTCACTCTTTTGGTTTCAATGATCTCCTCCCAGCTTCTCACATCATCCTGTTCACTCACCCACACAGTCTCACTCTTTTGGTTTCACTGATCACCTCCCAGCTTCTCACATCATCCTGTTCACTCACCCACACACAGTCTCATTCTTTTGGTTTCACTGATCACCTCCCAGCTTCTCTCATCATCCTGTTCACTCACCCACACACAGTCTCACTCTTTTGGTTTCACTGATCACCTGCCAGCTTCTCTCATCATCCTGTTCACTCACCCACACACAGTCTCACTCTTTTGGTCTCACTGATCACCTCCCAGCTTCTCACATCATCCTGTTCACTCACCCACACACAGTCGCACTCTTTTGGTTTCACTGATCACCTCCCAGCTTCTCACATCATCCTGTTCACTCACCCACACACAGTCTCACTCTTTTGGTTTCACTGATCACCTCCCAGCTTCTCCCATCATCCTGTTCACTCAACCACACACAGTCTCACTCTTTTGGACTCACTGATCACCTCCCAGCTTCTCTCATCATCCTGTTCACTCACCCACACAGTCTCACTCTTTTGGTTTCACTGATCAGCTCCCAGCTTCTCTCATCATCCTGTTCACTCACCCACACAGTCTCACTCTTTGAGATTCACTGATCACCTCCCAGCTTCTCTCATCATCCTGTTCACTCACCCACACACAGTCTCACTCTTTTGGTTTCATTGATCACCTCCCAGATTCTCTCATCATCCTGGTCACTCACCCACACACAGTCACATTCTTTTGGTTTCACTGATCACCTCCCAGCTTCTCTCATCCTCCTGTTCACCCACCCACACGCAGTCTCACTCTTTTGGTTTCAATGATCACCTCCCAGCTTCTCACATCATCCTGTTCACTCACCCACACAGTCTCACTCTTTTGGTTTCACTGATCACCTCCCAGCTTCTCACATCATCCTGTTCACTCACCCACACACAGTCTCATTCTTTTGGTTTCACTGATCACCTCCCAGCTTCTCTCATCCTCCTGTTCACCCACCCACACGCAGTCTCACTCTTTTGGTTTCAATGATCACCTCCCAGCTTCTCACATCATCCTGTTCACTCACCCACACAGTCTCACTCTTTTGGTCTCACTGATCACCTCCCAGCTTCTCACATCATCCTGTTCACTCACCCACACACAGTCTCACTCTTTTGGACACACTGATCACCTCCCAGCTTCTCACATCATCCTGTTCACTCACCCACACACAGTCTCACTATTTTGGTTTCACTGATCACCTCCCAGCTTCTCACATCATCCGGTTCACTCTCCCACACACAGTCTCACTCTTTTGGACTCACTGATCACCTCCCAGCTTCTCTCATCATCCTGTTCACTCTCCCACACACAGTCTCACTCTTTTGGTTTCACTGATCACCTCCCAGCTTCTCACATCATCCTGTTCACTCACCCACACACAGTCTCACTCTTTTGGTTTCACTGATCACCTCCCAGCTTCTCTCATCATCCTGTTCACTCACCCACACACAGTCTCACTCTTTTGGTTTCATTGATCACCTCCCAGCTTCTTTCATCATCCTGTTCACTCACCCACACACAGTCTCACTCTTTTGGACTCACTGATCACCTCCCAGCTTCTCTCATCATCCTGTTCACTCACCCACACACAGTCTCACACTTTTCGTTTCATATGTCACTCCCTGCTTCTGTCATCATCCTGTTCACTCACCCACACAGTCTCACTCTTTTGGTTTCACTGATCACCTCCCAGCTTCTCTCATCATCCTGTTCACTCAACCACACACAGTCGCACTCTTTTGGACTCACTGATCACCTCCCAGCTTCTGTCATCATCCTGTTCACTCACCCACACACAGTCTCACTCTTTTGGTCTCACTGATCACCTCCCAGCTTCTCTCATCATCCTGTTCACTCACCCACACGCAGTCTCACTCTTTTGGTTTCACTGATCACCTCCCAGCTTCTCTCATCATCCTGTTCACCCAGCCACACGCAGTCTCACTCTTTTGGTTTCAATGATCACCTCCCAGCTTCTCACATAATCCTGTTCACTCACCCACACAGTCTCACTCTTTTGGTTTCACTGATCACCTCCCAGCTTCTCACATCATCCTGTTCACTCACCCACACAGTCTCACTCTTTTGGTTTCACTGATCACCTCCCAGCTTCTCACATCATCCTGTTCACTCACCCACACACAGTCTCACTCTTTTGGACACACTGATCACCTCCCAGCTTCTCACATCATCCTGTTCACTCACCCACACACAGTCTCACTATTTTGGTTTCACTGATCACCTCCCAGCTTCTCACATCATCCGGTTCACTCTCCCACACACAGTCTCACTCTTTTGGACTCACTGATCACCTCCCAGCTTCTCTCATCATCCTGTTCACTCTCCCACACACAGTCTCACTCTTTTGGTTTCACTGATCACCTCCCAGCTTCTCACATCATCCTGTTCACTCACCCACACACAGTCTCACTCTTTTGGTTTCACTGATCACCTCCCAGCTTCTCTCATCATCCTGTTCACTCACCCACACACAGTCTCACTCTTTTGGTTTCATTGATCACCTCCCAGCTTCTTTCATCATCCTGTTCACTCACCCACACACAGTCTCACTCTTTTGGACTCACTGATCACCTCCCAGCTTCTCTCATCATCCTGTTCACTCACCCACACACAGTCTCACACTTTTCGTTTCATATGTCACTCCCTGCTTCTGTCATCATCCTGTTCACTCACCCACACAGTCTCACTCTTTTGGTTTCACTGATCAGCTCCCAGCTTCTCTCATCATCCTGTTCACTCACCCACACGCAGTCTCACTCTTTTGGTTTCACTGATCACCTCCCAGCTTCTCTCATCATCCTGTTCACTCAACCACACACAGTCGCACTCTTTTGGACTCACTGATCACCTCCCAGCTTCTGTCATCATCCTGTTCACTCACCCACACACAGTCTCACTCTTTTGGTCTCACTGATCACCTCCCAGCTTCTCTCATCATCCTGTTCACTCACCCACACGCAGTCTCACTCTTTTGGTTTCACTGATCACCTCCCAGCTTCTCTCATCATCCTGTTCACCCAGCCACACGCAGTCTCACTCTTTTGGTTTCAATGATCACCTCCCAGCTTCTCACATAATCCTGTTCACTCACCCACACAGTCTCACTCTTTTGGTTTCACTGATCACCTCCCAGCTTCTCACATCATCCTGTTCACTCACCCACACAGTCTCACTCTTTTGGTTTCACTGATCACCTCCCAGCTTCTCACATCATCCTGTTCACTCACCCACACACAGTCTCATTCTTTTGGTTTCACTGATCACCTCCCAGCTTCTCTCATCCTCCTGTTCACCCACCCACACGCAGTCTCACTCTTTTGGTTTCAATGATCTCCTCCCAGCTTCTCACATCATCCTGTTCACTCACCCACACAGTCTCACTCTTTTGGTTTCACTGATCACCTCCCAGCTTCTCACATCATCCTGTTCACTCACCCACACACAGTCTCATTCTTTTGGTTTCACTGATCACCTCCCAGCTTCTCTCATCATCCTGTTCACTCACCCACACACAGTCTCACTCTTTTGGTTTCACTGATCACCTGCCAGCTTCTCTCATCATCCTGTTCACTCACCCACACACAGTCTCACTCTTTTGGTCTCACTGATCACCTCCCAGCTTCTCACATCATCCTGTTCACTCACCCACACACAGTCGCACTCTTTTGGTTTCACTGATCACCTCCCAGCTTCTCACATCATCCTGTTCACTCACCCACACACAGTCTCACTCTTTTGGTTTCACTGATCACCTCCCAGCTTCTCCCATCATCCTGTTCACTCAACCACACACAGTCTCACTCTTTTGGACTCACTGATCACCTCCCAGCTTCTCTCATCATCCTGTTCACTCACCCACACAGTCTCACTCTTTTGGTTTCACTGATCAGCTCCCAGCTTCTCTCATCATCCTGTTCACTCACCCACACAGTCTCACTCTTTGAGATTCACTGATCACCTCCCAGCTTCTCTCATCATCCTGTTCACTCACCCACACACAGTCTCACTCTTTTGGTTTCATTGATCACCTCCCAGATTCTCTCATCATCCTGGTCACTCACCCACACACAGTCACATTCTTTTGGTTTCACTGATCACCTCCCAGCTTCTCTCATCCTCCTGTTCACCCACCCACACGCAGTCTCACTCTTTTGGTTTCAATGATCACCTCCCAGCTTCTCACATCATCCTGTTCACTCACCCACACAGTCTCACTCTTTTGGTTTCACTGATCACCTCCCAGCTTCTCACATCATCCTGTTCACTCACCCACACACAGTCTCATTCTTTTGGTTTCACTGATCACCTCCCAGCTTCTCTCATCCTCCTGTTCACCCACCCACACGCAGTCTCACTCTTTTGGTTTCAATGATCACCTCCCAGCTTCTCACATCATCCTGTTCACTCACCCACACAGTCTCACTCTTTTGGTCTCACTGATCACCTCCCAGCTTCTCTCATCATCCTGTTCACTCACCCACACTCGGTCTCACTCTTTTGGTCTCACTGATCACCTCCCAGCTTCTCACATCATCCTGTTCACTCACCCACACACAGTCTCACTCTTTTGGACACACTGATCACCTCCCAGCTTCTCACATCATCCTGTTCACTCACCCACACACAGTCTCACTATTTTGGTTTCACTGATCACCTCCCAGCTTCTCACATCATCCGGTTCACTCTCCCACACACAGTCTCACTCTTTTGGACTCACTGATCACCTCCCAGCTTCTCTCATCATCCTGTTCACTCTCCCACACACAGTCTCACTCTTTTGGTTTCACTGATCACCTCCCAGCTTCTCACATCATCCTGTTCACTCACCCACACACAGTCTCACTCTTTTGGTTTCACTGATCACCTCCCAGCTTCTCTCATCATCCTGTTCACTCACCCACACACAGTCTCACTCTTTTGGTTTCATTGATCACCTCCCAGCTTCTTTCATCATCCTGTTCACTCACCCACACACAGTCTCACTCTTTTGGACTCACTGATCACCTCCCAGCTTCTCTCATCATCCTGTTCACTCACCCACACACAGTCTCACACTTTTCGTTTCATATGTCACTCCCTGCTTCTGTCATCATCCTGTTCACTCACCCACACAGTCTCACTCTTTTGGTTTCACTGATCAGCTCCCAGCTTCTCTCATCATCCTGTTCACTCACCCACACGCAGTCTCACTCTTTTGGTTTCACTGATCACCTCCCAGTTTCTCTCATCATCCTGTTCACTCAACCACACACAGTCGCACTCTTTTGGACTCACTGATCACCTCCCAGCTTCTCACATCATCCTGGTCACTCACCCACACACAGTCTCACACTTTTGGTTTCACTGATCACCTCCCAGCTTCTCCCATCATCCTGTTCACTCAACCACACACAGTCTCACTCTTTTGGACTCACTGATCACCTCCCAGCTTCTCTCATCATCCTGTTCACTCACCCACACAGTCTCATTCTTTTTGTTTCACTGATCAGCTCCCAGCTTCTCTCATCATCCTGTTCTCTCACCCACACAGTCTCACTCTTTGAGATTCACTGATCACCTCCCAGCTTCTCTCATCATCCTGTTCACTCACCCACACACAGTCTCACTCTTTTGGTTTCATTGATCACCTCCCAGATTCTCTCATCATCCTGGTCACTCACCCACACACAGTCACATTCTTTTGGTTTCACTGATCACCTCCCAGCTTCTCTCATCCTCCTGTTCACCCACCCACACGCAGTCTCACTCTTTTGGTTTCAATGATCACCTCCCAGCTTCTCACATCATCCTGTTCACTCACCCACACAGTCTCACTCTTTTGGTTTCACTGATCACCTCCCAGCTTCTCACATCATCCTGTTCACTCACCCACACACAGTCTCATTCTTTTGGTTTCACTGATCACCTCCCAGCTTCTCTCATCCTCCTGTTCACCCACCCACACGCAGTCTCACTCTTTTGGTTTCAATGATCACCTCCCAGCTTCTCACATCATCCTGTTCACTCACCCACACAGTCTCACTCTTTTGGTTTCACTGATCACCTCCCAGCTTCTCACATCATCCTGTTCACTCACCCACACACAGTCTCATTCTTTTGGTTTCACTGATCACCTCCCAGCTTCTCTCATCATCCTGTTCACTCACCCACACACAGTCTCACTCTTTTGGTTTCACTGATCACCTGCCAGCTTCTCTCATCATCCTGTTCACTCACCCACACACAGTCTCACTCTTTTGGTTTCACTGATCACCTCCCAGCTTCTCTCATCATCCTGTTCACTCACCCACACACAGTCGCACTCTTTTGGTTTCACTGATCACCTCCCAGCTTCTCACATCATCCTGTTCACTCACCCACACACAGTCTCATTCTTTTGGTTTCACTGATCACCTCCCAGCTTCTCTCATCATCCTGGTCACTCACCCACACACAGTCTCACTCTTTTGGACTCACTGATCACCTCCCAGCTTCTCACATCATCCTGTTCACGCACCCACACACATTCTCAATCTTTTGTTTTCACTGATCACCTCCCAGCTTCTGTCATCATCCTGTTCACTCACCCACACACAGTCTCACTCTTTTGGTCTCACTGATCACCTCCCAGCTTCTCTCATCATCCTGTTCACTCACCCACACGCAGTCTCACTCTTTTGGTTTCACTGATCACCTCCCAGCTTCTCTCATCATCCTGTTCACCCAGCCACACGCAGTCTCACTCTTTTGGTTTCAATGATCACCTCCCAGCTTCTCACATAATCCTGTTCACTCACCCACACAGTCTCACTCTTTTGGTTTCACTGATCACCTCCCAGCTTCTCACATCATCCTGTTCACTCACCCACACACAGTCTCATTCTTTTGGTTTCACTGATCACCTTCCAGCTTCTCTCATCATCCTGTTCACTCACCCACACACATTCTCACTCTTTTGGTTTCACTGATCACCTCCCCGCTTCTGTCATCATCCTGTTCACTCACCCACACACAGTCTCACTCTTTTGGACTCACTGATCACCTCCCAGCTTCTCTCATCATCCTGTTCACTCACCCACACAGTCTCACTCTTTTAGTCTCACTGATCACCTCGCAGCTTCTCACATCATCCTGTTCACTCACCCACACACAGTCTCATTCTTTTGGTTTCACTGATCACCTCCCAGCCTCACTCATCATCCTGTTCACTCACCCACACACAGTCTCACTCTTTTGGTTTCAATGATCACCTCCCAGCTTCTCTCATCATCCTGTTCACTCACCCACACACAGTCTCTCTCTTTTGGTCTCACTGATCACCTCCCAGCTTCTCTCATCATCCTGTTCACTCACCCACACAGTCTCACTCTTTTGGTCTCACTGATCACCTCCCAGCTTCTCTCATCATCCTGTTCACTCACCCACACTCGGTCTCACTCTTTTGGTCTCACTGATCACCTCCCAGCTTCTCACATCATCCTGTTCACTCACCCACACACAGTCTCACTCTTTTGGACACACTGATCACCTCCCAGCTTCTCACATCATCCTGTTCACTCACCCACACACAGTCTCACTCTTTTGGTTTCACTGATCACCTCCCAGCTTCTCACATCATCCGGTTCACTCTCCCACACACAGTCTCACTCTTTTGGTTTCACTGATCACCTCCCAGCTTCTCACATCATCCGGTTCACTCTCCCACACACAGTCTCACTCTTTTGGTTTCACTGATCACCTCCCAGCTTCTCACATCATCCTGTTCACTCAGCCACACACAGTCTCACTCTTTTGGACTCACTGATCACCTCCCAGCTTCTCTCATCATCCTGTTCACTCACCCACACAGTCTCACTCTTTTGGTTTCACTGATCACCTCCCAGCTTCTCTCATCATCCTGTTCACTCACCCACACAGTCTCACTCTTTGAGATTCACTGATCACCTCCCAGCTTCTCTCATCATCCTGTTCACTCACCCACACACAGTCTCACTCTTTTGGTTTCATTGATCACCTCCCAGCTTCTCTCATCATCCTGTTCACTCACCCACACACAGTCTCACTCTTTTGGACTCACTGATCACCTCCCAGCTTCTCTCATCATCCTGTTCACTCACCCACACACAGTCTCACTCTTTTCGTTTCATATGTCACTCCCTGCTTCTGTCATCATCCTGTTCACTCACCCACACACAGTCTCACTCTTTTATTTTCACTGATCACCTACCAGCTTGTCCACTGTCCACCTTCTTATTGTGGCTTCTGCCCCCTTCCCTTCCAGTCCTGATGAAGTGTCTCAGCCCAAAACATCGTCTGTTTATTCTTCTCCAGAGGTGCTCGCCTGGCCTTCTGAGTTCCTTCAGCATTTTGTCTGTTTATTCTAGATTTTCAACATCTGCAGAATTCCTCGTCTGTACAAATTATTGTCCCTATTGTGTTGTTTATGCTCTGTCCATTTCCCATGTCTCTGTTACTTTGTTCCAGACCTGGAGTTTTCAACACTGGAACAGTCTACAGGATTGACTACTACAGAGCACACCCAGGAACTGTCCTCTGTCCCAGCGGGAGACACATCCTCAGGTACCAAGTCTCATGTCAGTCTGTGTTCATTTAGTCTCAACAATTGGAGAACCTGCCTGGATTTGACCACCACCCCAGCAGATTCTTCAAGCTCAAAAGCAGAACCCCAGCCAGGCACAACTCAGGAACTCCAGGGATCAAAGAATGGAGAAACTGGCTCATGTTTGACCACCACCTCAGCAGGGTCTGTTAACTCAGGTATCAGTGATGGGGTCATGTTCACTTCTTCAGTCCTCCATACTCATCTGGGCTCTGACTGAGAGTAGTGACTGGTCACAGACATTCACGAGGGAGAGTTACTTTACAGAAACGGGATGATTTTGGTATCTCTTCAGATCAGAGACCTCCTTTTCAAATTGTTGTCCCAGTGGCTACCCATTTCAACTCGATTTCCATTCCCATTCCCACGTGTCTGTCCAAGGTCTCCACATGATGAGGTCAATCTCAGAATGGAATGGCAACACCTCATATTGTGATTCTGTAGCATCCAAACTGACGGCATGAACATTGATTTCTCTAACTTGCAGCAATTTATGCCCCGACTAATTCCCTCTCTTTCTATCTCTTTTTGGCTCACTCCTTCACCCTTCTCTTCTGTTCACCTGCCCATCATCTCCCTCTGATCCCCCTCCTCTATTCCTTTACTTTCTTGTCCACTGTCCTCTCTCTTTGGATTACTCCTCCTGCAGCCCTTTACCTTTTCCACATATCACCTCCCAGCTTCTCAAATCAACCCTCCCTCACCCACCCACCTTCCCACTCACCTGGCTTCACCTATCACCTGCCAGCTATACTCCTCCCCTCCTCTTTATTCTGGCTTCTTCCCCCTTCCTCTCCAGTGCTGATGAATGTTCTCAGCCCAAAACATTCACTGTTTATTCCCCTCCAGAGACGCAGCCTTACCTGTTGAGTTCTTCCAGCATTTCATGTGTGTTGCTCTGGATTTTCAGCATCTGCAGAATCTCTCATCTTTATGAACTGTTGTCCCTGTTTAATCTCTGCCTCTCTCCCATGTCTCTGTTACTTTGTTCCAGACCTGGAGGCTTCCACAATGGATCAATCCAATGGATCATCTACAGGTCAACCCACCGCAACACCATCCTCTACCTCAGCGGGAGAGAGATCCTCAGGTATTAGATCTTGTGTCCATCGTGGTCTCTCAGTCTGTCGCTCTGTGATGTCGAACTTCTCATAGACCGATTCAGCTGCTGGATGTGCGTCGTAACGGGCAGCCAATGAGTGTTCAATTATTCCTTCCCTCCCGTCTGTGTGAAATTTCTGCTGTGTGCTTTGTTGTGGTGATGAATATAAAACACAAAATAATTGATGGTTTCAGTATTCCGCCCCTTCAAGTCAAAATTTAGTAGATGTAATTTCGGCAGTAAGTACAGGCTTGAGTCTGTCTGGATAGGTCTCCATTAGCTTTGCACATCTGAAGACTGTGATTTTTCACCATTCTTTACAAAACTGCTCAAGCTCTGTCAGATTGCATGGTGATTGTGAGTGAACAGTCCTTTTCAAGGCCAGCCACAAATGCTCAATTGGATTGAGGTCTGGACTCTGACTGGGCCTCTCCAGGATATTAACGTTGTTGTTTTTAGTCCATTGCTGTGCAGCTTTGGGTTTATGCTTGGGGTCATTGTCTTGCTGGGAAACAAATCTTCTCCCAAGTCGCAGTACTTTTGCCCACTGTGTCAGGTTTTCCTCCAGGATTTCCCAGTCTTTTGCTGCATTCATTCTACCTGCTACCTTCACAAGCCTTCCAGGGCCTGCTGGAGTGAAGTATCCCCACAGCATGATGCAGCCACCACCGTGCTTCACGGTAGGGATGGTGTGTTTTTGGTGATGTGCGGTGTTTGGCTTACACCGTCATAGTGTTTAGTCAGACGGCCAAAAAGAATTTTGATTTCTTCAGACCATAGAACTTTCTTCCTCCAGACTTTGGAGTCTCCCATGTGCCTTCTGCCAGTGTTCATTGAGTTTTTTCAGCATTGGCTTTCTCTTTGCCACCATCCCATAAAGCTGCGACTGGTGAAACACACGGGAAAACGCTTTTGTGTGCGTATTCTCTCCCATCTCAGCCACTGAAGCTTGTGACTCCTCCAGAGTTGTCATTGGCCTCTTGGTGGGTCACTCTCTCGTCCCCTTCTTGCACAGTCACTCAGTTGTTGAGAACAGACAGCTGGAGGCAGATTTCCACTTCCTGTTGATTGACTTAACTGTACTCCAAGGGGTATTCTGTGATTTGGAAATTTTCTTGTTTCCATCTCCTGGCTTGTGCTTTCCAATAACCTTTTTGTGGCATTTCAGGAGACAGTAATGTAGGGGATCAGAGGTTTGATTTGTTAGACTC
Organism: Hypanus sabinus; assembly: GCF_030144855.1. Taxonomy (NCBI): domain Eukaryota; kingdom Metazoa; phylum Chordata; class Chondrichthyes; order Myliobatiformes; family Dasyatidae; genus Hypanus; species Hypanus sabinus. The sequence goes on along the minus strand of NW_026781704.1, from coordinate 83,709 downwards.
GTGATGTTTAATGGGTTCTTATGAACTGGTACCTTCCATTCTCTGCAGCCAGGTTCATCCTGACCAGCTTTTCAATATCTTTTCTGTAATCACTCGCATGTCCCCACCCACCCTGTCACTCCTCACAGATCCCCACTCAGATACAACTCAGGAACCCCTTGGAGCAGCGACGGGAGAACCTGGTCCGGGTTTGACCACCACCCCAGAAGGATCTACAAGCTCAGGTGTCCGTGGTGGGGATCACTGAATGGAATGTTGTTCCCCAGGGCCAGTCCCTAAAATTCATCCCGTGTCACATTCTCCGTGTGATCACAAGTCTTCACTCCTCGTTAACACACTACACCCAATACCAGGAGCTCTAATCTTCTGCACTGATGACCGTGTGCTGCTCTAATCTTACATGTGGATGTAACTGACATCATTTCCCATGTCCATAAATCTGATCAATGCAGGTAACTGGGAAATCTCACATTCCATGTCTCTGTCTCTCACTCTGGATTCATCCATCTTTCTCTTTCTTTTCTCACTACCACTTTCCACCTCTCACTGTCTGCCCCTCCCTCGTTTTCTGCCTCTCCTCACTACCTGTGCACACCCTCTCCCTGACCCCACCCCTGCCCTTTTCTCACACTCTTCCTGTCGCTGTCTAAACGGATATTGACATAGATATTTGATGAGGATGTGGGGAGGAATCAAGGTGTGCAAGGGTGGGAAGTGGGGGAGAGGAGATTGCACGATCGAAGGGACAGAGATGAGGAAACATCCCGTGAGCAGCACTTGACCTGAGAGTGACTCCATGTTGACACTGGGCTGTTCTGTTCAGGAGTTCGCGTGTGGATTAACGTGCAGCTGACATCGAGTGGAAACGTGAGTGAGGATGAAGTGTGGAAAGCCATTCGACGAAAGGTGAGTGAACTCCCTCCCCGTCTCTCAGTTCTTAATCCCTCTCCTTTCCCAACTCTCCCTCTCAGTCACACCTCTGCCTCCCGTATCGATGCCCCTCTCCTCTCGTCACTCCTTCAACTCCCCTACCTCAGCAATCATTCATCTTTCCTCCTCTCTGACCGCAGCTCCAGGAGATGTTCGGTGATCCAAATCTTCAGATCAATCTTGCACGGTTCAGGGCAGAACCTTCAGAGGAGTGAAGGAGTGATCTGTCAACGAGTGAAGGAGTCTGCAGTTCCATCTCCCTGACGCTTTACACCCTCTCCCTTACTCAGCCTGCCTTTAGACAAGTATACGGCTCACAGAGGGTTAATCCCAGGAGAGCCTGAGATGTTGCTACACTCTGCTGATTCCCCAGTGTGCCGCAGCCTGCGAGCTTTTAGTTGATCACATTGTGAAGTACGATCCCATTGAGTAGTGACGCCAGAAGCCCAGAACTGAGAGTGAGCACACAGACCCGGCCTGTTCCAGGAGGAGCAGATCCTCCGAATGATGAGATCAATCACAGAACATCCCGGGTACGGTCCCCACTACAGGACCGGGTCGGTGTGAGACGTCACACACCTTCCACAGTGTACGGTCCGTAAACACCGACACCCCTCACTACAGGACCTGGTCGGTGTGAGACGTCACACACCTTCCACAGTGTACGGTCCGTAAACACCCACACCCCTCACTACAGGACCGGGTCGGTGTGAGACGTCACACACCTTCCACAGTGTACGGTCCGTAAACACCGACAGCCCTCACTACAGGACCGGGTCGGTGTGAGACATCACACACCTTCCACAGTGTACGGTCCGTAAACACCGACACCCCTCACTACAGGACCGGGTCGGTATGAGACGTCACACACCTTCCACAGTGTACGGTCCGTAAACACCGACACCCCTCACTACAGGACCGGGTCGGTGTGAGACGTCACACACCTTCCACAGTGTACGGTCCGTAAACACCGACACCCCTCACTACAGGACCGGGTCGGTGTGAGACGTCACACACCTTCCTCAGTGTACGGTCCGTAAACACCGACACCCCTCACTACAGGACCGGGTCGGTGTGAGACGTCACACACCTTCCACAGTGTACGGTCAGTAAACACCCACACCCCTCACTACAGGACCGGGTCGGTATGAGACGTCACACACCTTCCACAGTGTACGGTCAGTAAACACCCACACCCCTCACTACAGGACCGGGTCGGTGTGAGACGTCACACACCTTCCACAGTGTACGGTCAGTAAACACCCACATCCCTCACTGCAGGACCGGGTCGGTATGAGACGTCACACACCTTCCACAGTGTCCGGTCCGTAAACACCGACACCCCTCACTACAGGACCGGGTCGGTGTGAGACGTCACACACCTTCCACAGTGTACGGTCAGTAAACACCCACACCCCTCACTACAGGACCGGGTCGGTATGAGACGTCACACACCTTCCACAGTGTACGGTCAGTAAACACCCACACCCCTCACTACAGGACCGGGTCGGTGTGAGACGTCACACACCTTCCACAGTGTACGGTCAGTAAACACCCACATCCCTCACTGCAGGACCGGGTCGGTATGAGACGTCACACACCTTCCACCGTGTCCGGTCCGTAAACACCGACACCCCTCACTACAGGACCGGGTCGGTGTGAGACGTCACACACCTTCCACAGTGTACGGTCCGTAAACACCCACACCCCTCACTACAGGACCGGGTCGGTGTGAGACGTCACACACCTTCCACAGCGTACGGTCCCCGGAAACACCGACACCCCTCACTACAGGACCGGGTCAGTGTGAGACGTCACACACCTTCCACAGTGTACGGTCCGTAAACACCGACACACCTCACTACAGGACCGGGACGGTGTGAGACGTCACCCACCTTCCACAGTGTACGGTCCGTAAACACCGACACCCCTCACTACAGGACCGGGTCGGTATGAGACGTCACACACCTTCCACAGTGTACGGTCCGTAAACACCGACACCCCTCACTACAGGACCGGGTCGGTGTGAGACGTCACACACCTTCCACAGTGTACGATCCGTAAACACCGACACCCCTCACCGCAGGACCGGGTCGGTGTGAGACGTCCACAGTGTACGGTCCGTAAACACCCACACCCCTCACTACAGGACCGGGTCGGTGTGAGACGTCACACACCTTCCACAGTGTACGGTCCCCGTAAACACCGACACCCCTCACTACAGGACCGGGTCGGTGTAAGACGTCACACACCTTCCACAGTGTACGGTCCGTAAACACCGACACCCCTCACTACAGGACCGGGTCGGTGTGAGACGTCACACACCTTCCACAGTGTACGGTCCGTAAACACCGACATCCCTCACTACAGGACCGGGTCGGTGTGAGACGTCACACACCTTCCACAGTGTACGGTCCGTAAACACCGACACCTCTCACTACAGGACCGGGTCGGTGTGAGACACACACACCTTCCACAGTGTACGGTCCGTAAACACCGACACCCCTCACTACAGGACCGGGTCAGTGTGAGACGTCACACACCTTCCACAGTGTACGGTCCGTAAACACCCAAACCCCTCACTACAGGACCGGGTCGGTGTGAGACGTCACACACCTTCCACAGTGTACGGTCCGTAAACACCGACACCCCTCACTACAGGACCGGGTCGGTGTGAGATGTCACACACCTTCCACAGTGTACGGTCCGTAAACACCGACACCCCTCACTACAGGACCGGGTCAGTGTGAGACGTCACACACCTTCCACAGTGTACGGTCTGTAAACACCGACACCCCTCACTACAGGACCGGGTCAGTGTGAGACGTCACACACCTTCCACAGTGTACGGTCCGTAAACACCCACACCCCTCACTACAGGACCGGGTCGGTGTGAGACGTCACACACCTTCCACATTGCACGGTCCGTAAACACCCACACCCCTCACTACAGGACCGGGTCGGTGTGAGACGTCACTCACCTTCCACAGTGTACGGTCTGTAAACACCGACACCCCTCACTACAGGACCGGGTCGGTATGAGACGTCACTCACCTTCCACAGTGTACGGTCCGTAAACACCGACACCCCTCACTACAGGACCGGGTCGGTGTGAGACGTCACACACCTTCCACAGTGTACGGTCCGTAAACACCCACACCCCTCACTACAGGACCGGGTCGGTGTGAGATGTCACACACCTTCCACAGTGTACGGTCCGTAAACACCGACACCCCTCACTACAGGACCGGGTCAGTGTGAGATGTCACACACCTTCCACAGTGTACGGTCTGTAAACACCGACACCCCTCACTACAGGACCGGGTCGGTGTGAGACACACACACCTTCCACAGTGTACGGTCCGTAAACACCGACACCCCTCACTACAGGACCGGGTCGGTGTGAGACGTCACACACCTTCCACAGTGTACGGTCCGTAAACACCCACACCCCTCACTACAGGACCGGGTCGGTGTGAGACGTCACACACCTTCCACAGTGTACGGTCCGTAAACACCGACACCCCTCACTACAGGACCGGGTCAGTGTGAGACGTCACACACCTTCCACAGTGTACGGTCTGTAAACACCGACACCCCTCCCTACAGGACCGGGTCGGTGTGAGACGTCACACACCTTCCACAGTGCACGGTCCGTAAACACCCACACCCCTCACTACAGGACCGGGTCGGTGTGAGACGTCACTCACCTTCCACAGTGTACGGTCTGTAAACACCGACACCCCTCACTACAGGACCGGGTCTATATGAGACGTCACTCACCTTCCACAGTGTACGGTCCGTAAACACCGACACCCCTCACTACAGGACCGGGTCAGTGTGAGACGTCACACACCTTCTACAGTGTACGGTCCGTAAACACCGACACCCCTCACTACAGGACCGGGTCGGTGTGAGACGTCACACACCTTCCACAGTGTACGGTCTGTAAACACCGACACCCCTCACTACAGGACCGGGTCGGTGTGAGTCGTCACACACCTTCCACAGTGTAAGGTCCGTAAACACCGACACCCCTCACTACTGGACTGGGTCAGTGTGAAACACACATTTGGGTTTACAATAAAATGGGAAAATTAGCTGATGCTGGGCTTCATTGCATAAATATATCATCAATAATTTGTTGTAACTGATTGAACTGAAATTATGTGTGAAATAATGAATCGCTTTTTGATAAAACTTCAGAACCGTGAAGACATCATGGTCTGTGGATGTAGTGAGGAAGATCCCTGATCTCCAGGGGTACTGAGGGAAGTATCCTGTGCACCTTTGCAGACATCTGTGTACACTCGCAGAGCACAGGACAATCCTGCACATTCCCACCCGATCAGCACGACACCCGACACATCCGTCTGACACCGTCCCGATCTCCATCTCGCACTCCGACACTCCCTCTAATGCTCTCTTGGTCTCCATCTCTCCCACAGACACACTGTCATTCTCCATCTCCCTCTGATGCACTTTTCTTTCTCCATCTCTCTCGCTAACACACTCTTGTTCTCCATCCCTCCCTCTGACACACTCTCATTCCCTACCTTTCTTGCTCTCTGACTCCACCTCTCTCTCTCTCTCTCTTTGATTCTGTTTTATTCCATCTCTCGCTCTCTCTGATACACTCTCATTTCCATCTCTGACATCGAGCAAGTCAGTCGATCTCTAACCACAGATTCCCACAAACGGAGAGAGGGAATCTGTGGTTAGAGATCGACTGACTTGGGTCAGGGCGTCGGAGATCAGAGTGCAGAGACGATATAATGTATTCTCAGTCTGCAAGGGTTTGAAGGGTTGAAATCCAAGGGATCTTTGACATTACTGAATATTATTTGGTAGCGAAGCTGATGATTTGCATTGCTATTGCTTGTTGTGCGTGCTCAATAAACACGGAACTGTCCATACGAAAGGTTTTGAGAGATGTGTTCCTTTCATATCATGGGTAATTGTGGGTCAGTGTGGAGAGCTGAGCATTGGCGCCCTCTGCTGGGGAGAGTGAGCAGGGCAGAAACAGTGGGTGTTGTGAGGAAAGGGAGTGTGTGCACAGGACATTCGAGTGGGTGGCCAGGGTGCGGGGATCGCAAGACCCTTCGTGGGCCTGAGGGAATTTGCAGCGTCTCGCCTGACGGTGTGGGGGTGGATTGAGTGATAATGAGGAAGTGGAGAAAAAAATTGGACCCTTAATCTCTCAGGTGCCTGTTTTGTTCCCCTCCTTTCTTGTAAGCTCATTCTGTCCCCCCTCTCAACCTCCCCCCCCCCCCATGGCACCATATCATTGTATAGGGAAGAGTTCGTATATCTGCACACTGTCTGCCTTCATCTTTTCCTCCCGTTTACCTTCTCTCCTCCAATGTTCTCTCTACCCTTCCCATTCGCTCTCATTCTCCCTCACATACTTTCATCCCATCCCTTCCTAACATTTTCTCTCTCTCCCGTTATCCCATTCTCTTTCACTCCTTCATCTCCCATCCATCCCTTTCATTACATTTTCTCTCATTCATTGCAAACTCTTCCTCGTTCTCTCACTCCATCTCTCTCTGAAGACCCGGTTCAATCCCAGTCCCCGGTGCTGTCTCTGTGAAGTTTGTATTCTCTCCCCTCCCCCTCCCTCCCTCTGACCATTTGTGGGGGGAACAAATTCTTTCTCACCTCCCTGGTAAATGTGTGTCCTTTAGTCTGACACTCTCCTCTGGTACGAGGCTCCCATTTCTTCCCTCCTTCTTTCCCACTCTGTCATTCTACCCCACTATATATTTCTCTCTCATTTTCTCAACCACTCCATCCTTTCTCATAACCTTTTTCCTTTCCCGTTCATACTCCATCTTCCCTCCTCCTCATTCCTGTGTCTTCACTTTACCTTATTCTCACATCCTTTAGCCTCCAGATCCCATCCTCACTCCATCTCTCCAACCCCTCCTCCCCTGTTCCTCTTCCATCCCCTCCAACTCTCCCTCCTTCCACCAGCCTTACTTTCTCCAGGGGAGCCCGCAGTTAGCCTCAGCACCCTGTCTAACTCAGCACAACCCCAGTGCAGGGGAGGACCCAGTCTCCCCAGCAGGGGTAGGGCCTGGATGGCGCCAGTGATCCTGGATCCTCATCTACTGGGCTTTGATGATCTTCGGGAACTCAGGTTTCAGCCCTACCGCTCCCCTCTTCCCAGACAACCTGGAATCCGTCCACATCTGCCATCCCCGCAAATTCTTACACGGGACCGCTGAGAGAGGGTTAATTACTCGGTCTGGGAGAGGAGGCGTTAATTTAAAAAGCAGGGTGTTAACGTCCAGGGTCGAGTGAAGATGGTGTTAATATGCAAAGCCAAATGAGGAGGGTGTTACTGTACGGGACCATAGGAGGAGGGCGTTAATGTCTGGTGGCAGAATAGGGAGTTGTTAATGTATGGCGTACAGGTGGGAGATGCGATAGAAGTGAGATTGTGCGTCTCTTGAAAGTAGAATGTTAAGTGCTGTCAGCATCTTGCCCAGAACGTCAGCTTGAAGTAAAATGTCTTCAGGAGTCAATATTGCACTGAGAGCAATAAAAACGCTACATCTCATTTTGAGTGCACAGAAGGACCAAAATGCGTGGTTAAGAGAATCGATACCTGGATACAATAACAAGCAGCACAGCTGGATATTTCTCGTGTAATGTCACACTTTGCCTCGGGGTGGCGCCGCTGTCCCGTCACTGCCAATGGAAAGGATCTCACGGAATTGTGGGAAGTACAGAACCATATTTGCTGATGAACGGGGGCGAAGGAAAAGTCCCAAACGTCAGCGGTTTCCAGTGGGACCGTCATTAATTACAGTCCCTGAACAAACACACTCGTTTAACCGTTTCCAGCCCAGAACGTCTCCAGCAATATCAGTTGAAACAAATATGATCTTTAACACTTAAATTTCTCAAAGCTGCAGAATGAAAGCTGGGACGTAGCTGTATGTGTGACATGTAATGAGGGGGCAGGCAGAGCTTGTGGAAGGGAATAGAAGGATTGAAAAATAACCGGGCAAACGGAGAAAAAAAATCAGCTAATGTGCACAAATAAAATATATAAATCTGACGGGATCAAAGGATTTTGGGAATGGTGAGGACGGAGTGCCGTGGGAGGGAGTGTGGAACAGTTGGCAGAGAAGGAGTGCCAGGGGCGGTTGGGTATGGCGTAGATGCAGACACTCCGAACACTGAGACACCAGGCAAGGCCATTTTATTGCAAACAATTGGTTTATTGATCATCACAGAATTAATCACTGGTGCTTCCCGCTCCCTTCCCTCTCCTTTCCCCTTTTCCCAAACATGACTCCCCTCTCCCTGCCCCCTTACCACTCTTAGTCCACAATAGAGACCCATATCAGAATCAGGTCTGTCATCACTCACATGCCTCATGAAATTTGTTATCCAGCAGCAGCAGTAAAGTGCAATACATAAAATTACAACAGTACTGTGCAACAATCTTAGGCTTCAGAGTAATTTATATGTGGCTAAGACTCGTTCACATTACTCTATAAGGAATTTGCTGTGGTGTGCTCGTCAACACGAAAAACGCGATATAATAATCCAACATTCAGCAATGATGAAGAATAAAGAATGTTATAAAAAATAGTTAGTGGTTAAAGTACGATATGGAATAAAATACATTTCGACTGTAAGTATTATTAAAAGCGCTTTAAGGTGCTGACGGTGCAGCGACGGGGGGGGGGGAGGTAATAGATAGAGGAGGTGGGGGAGGTCTAACTGAAATAGTTGATGATTATCCACGCGGAAACGGGGAGAACGTACAAACTCCTTGCGGGTAGCTGCAAGGAGAGTGGAGGAGAGTTCACGGGAGATGTGAGAGGTAAGTTTGTTTTTACACAGTGTGGTGGGTTTTAGAACAGTGTGGTAGAGGCGTGTGTAACTGCGACGTTTGAAAGACACTTAGGTCGATAGGTGGGAGTTAAAATATCGGTTTATGGCCTGGGTAGGAGGGAAGAGTTATAGTTATGGGAAAGTAGTTTACATAGGTGGAGAAAACATGGTGGTCTGAAGGGCCCCGAGTGTGCCGGACAAGTTCTTTGTTCTTTGTTCTACTTTGGTCCTGTCCTCTAAGGTCGGACATAAAATACCTCCCAGATGTGTTGAGGAAGGAGATTCAGAACGTGAAAGTAATCAGTGCTATGTTGCGAAACATTGAACGGGCTCGTTGGTCTAGTGGTATGATTCTCGCTCAGGGCCTGAATTTGCGAGTATGCGAGAGGTCCCGGGTTCAATTCCTGGACGATCCCCTCTGAATAATGCGTTTTAGGGATTCATTCAGTGAAGCACAGGGGAATGAGGGGAGATACTTACGAAATCATGTGGGATATACATAAGGTCAATGTCTGCAGGGTTTCCCCCTTAGATTGGGTGAGATGATTACTCGAAATCACAGGTTGATTATGAAAAGTTATAGATTCAATGGGAATCTGCGGGGGAACGTTTTCGCTCAGAGGATATCGCAAGAGTGAACGAGATGCAGGTTGAATTGTAACATTAAGAGAAGTTTGAATGCCGGGGATTTGGAAGGCTATGTTCTTGGAGCGGGTAGAAAGAACTAGTCAGAAGGCTGGTATGGACTGGATGGGCCGAGGCGTCTGCTTCTGTTCTGTAGTGCTCTTTGACTCTATAATTCATGCGGGATTGGAGCCAGGATGTAAACGGAATGGGTGGGAAGTGCTGTGATGCTGGTGGTCAACTCCTGCCCCCATTTTCTTTTGTTTATGTGTTACTGAAATTCAGGTCAAATACTAACAAATGTTAGTTGTCATACTCTCTACATTGAAACGAAATAAAAGTAGTGAGCATGGAAAGTTGTATTTCAGTAGATGACCGTCTTCCAAAATTTCTCTGCCGTCTGGAGACGTTCTTTTTAAGCAGAATGAGTCAAATGTAACCTCGTTGTTTCACAAAGGAACTGGATACCCTGGGAATAAGAGTAAACTAGGTTGTACACAATTATGAGGGGTATAGACAGGGTTAATGCAAGCAGGACTTTTGAGGTTGGAACTAGAGGTCACAGGTTAATGGCGATTCCTGAGCGATCATTACTACCGTCTCCACAATCCCTCCACCTACCTCTTCTAGAAATCTGGGCGTCGTCCATCAGGTCCGGGTGACTAGTCTAACTTCAGAACCTTCAGCTTCCCAAGCAGCTCCTCCTTAGTAATGGAAACCTCATTCATTTCTGACCCCAACCTCTCTCGGATTTCTGGCATACTGTTCGTGTCTTCCACCGGGAGGCCTGGTGCAGGATAGTTAATAAGTTCGTCCGCCATTTCATTGTTTCCCCATTTCTAACTCTCTAGTGTCCTTTTCCAGTGAGCCGATATACCCTCTCACCTCTCTGTAACTTTGTATATATCTGAAAATATAACACATTCGGTATCATCTTTGATATTATCAGCCGGCTGACCTTCGCATTTCATCTTTTATCTCTTTAGCTGCTTTCTGTTGGTTTTTACCAGCTTCCCAATCCTCTATCTTCCCACTAATAGTTGTTGTATGATATGTGATAAATAACGCTAATCTTTATCTTTAAGGGCAAATTCCTTGAAGAGTCAACGAGTGACCGTTTTGCGATCAGTGACCATAATTCCACCAGGGTGAAAATAGTTCTGCAGAAAGTTAGGGCTGTTCCACAAGTTAAGGTGTTAATTTAGTGTGGGGCCGATTTCAGATCGATTCGCCGGGGGTTTCCCAGGGTTTATGGTTGGGAACGGGATGATTTCATTTTCTGGTGAATAGACATCTGGTTTTCAAGGTGCGATACCCGGAGTTCAGGTAGAGCGTGTTCCAACCAGAGTGATGGGCAGAGCTGGTCAGAGTACGGAGCGTTGGCTGACGAGAGATACTGAGACCCCGCTCAGGGTAAAGGAGGCGTAATAACGAATACCAAATGCTGGAGAAACCCAGCAGGTCTGGCGGCATGTAGGGAAAGGGAAAACAAACAATCGATGTGTCTGTCCGATAGTGCAGAATCCCCCGTGTTTAAAAGAAGACACAGTCCAGGTTGGGCATCGATCCATCAGGAAAGGCAGAGGAACATCCTCCGGGATTATATAAATATATTGCAGGAAATGCAGTATCAAGGAATGAGTGGATCAGTGCGGCCGTTTTCTCGGAGCCCGAGGGGATGGGCGAAGCGTCAAATGAATACTTCCCACCTGAATTTAGCGTGGAGGAAGCGAGGAAATTCAGGGAAGAAGGCGGCGCTACCCTGAACCATGCGCCTGTTGCCAAAGATGAGGTGCTGGCCGCTTTACACTGTAGAAAATGCATACTGTATATCCCCAGGGTCCGACCAAGTGCATCTAGTGCTTTGCGGGACGCCAGAGAAGAGATGAATGGGACAACGGCAGAGGTAGTTTTACTATCATGAGTCACGTGGGGTACTGGAGTCTGGAGGGTGGCGAATGCTTTGCTTTTAGTAACGATAGGCTACAAGGACAAGACAGGGATTAATAAGACATTAATCCTAACATTAGTGATGGAAAACTATCTGCGGGAGATTCTGAGAGACGCGATATACCTGCAGGTTCAGAGAGCTCCGTTTGGGAATGGCCAGTGTGGGTTTAGGGTTCTGATTCTGAGAGACGCGATATACCTGCATTTGGAAAGGAGAGCTCCGTTTGGGAATGGTCAGTGTGGGTTTCGGGCGGGAAAACGCCTCTCGTGAAATTCGTTGGGTTGTTTGAAAAGGTGACGAACAAGATGGACGAGGACAGAGAGCCGCAAGTCCCAGAAACGATCAAATTATCGCCCTGAAGAACTATCTGGCTATCCAGATACCTATTCATCCTATCATCTTGTACAGCTCCATCAGGTCGCCTCATGCCCTCTTTCACCCCAAAGAGAGAAAGCCCTTGCTCTCTCAACTCGTACCCATAATCCGGGCAGCGTCCCTGTAAATCTCCTCTCTAAATCCTCTACATGATCCCTGTAATGAGCCCTACCTTGTGTTTTAAATCCGAAGGGTCCTACCCGATACACCTTCATAATCCGGGCATCATCCCGATAAATCTCTCTGAACCTTCTACATGATTCCTGTAATGAACTTTACTTTGTGTTTTAAATCCGAAGGGTCTGACCTGATACATCTTCATAATCCGGGCAGCGTCCTGGTAGATCTATCTAAACCCTCTACATAATGAACCCTACCTTGTGTTATAAATCCAAAGGGCCCGGCCAGATACATCCTGATAATTCGGAAGGTATTCCAGTAAATCTCCTCTTTAAACCTTCTACATGATTCCTACAACGACGCGGCCTTGTAACATATATAAAAAAAGAACATAGACCGTTGCAGCCCAATGTCGTTGTCCGACGTTTTAACCTGCTCAAAGATCAATCTAACGCTTTTTTCATACATAACCCCCATTTTTCTATCATCCATGCCCCTATCCAGACGTTTCTTAAATTACCTTAACGTGCCTATCCCGTTAGAGCCCTCCCCGGGCCTATTACTCTCTTTGTAACGTGTCACCATCCCGGCAGAGCACTCCCTGGTCCTACCACTCTCTTTGTAGCATGTCTGCCTCTGTCACCATCGCGAAATGGCGCTCTCCGGGCGTACCGCTCTCTTGGGAAAGAACTTCCCTCTGACATCCCGCTGCACTCTCCTCCATTTATCCGCTTCCGCCCGGGGAAGCAGTCCCCAGCTGTGCACTCGATCTGTGCCTCTTATCATCTTACACACACCTATCCTGTTGCTTATCATTCAAAGAGGCGACATAAAATGCCCAGGAAGAATCCGAGGCATCGAGCCCGAGGGTTACCGGTGAATAAAATTATGGAAAGTAGGTTGGAAATTTCCCTGGGTGAGGGATGGGATGGGTGGAGGATGGGAGGGGGAGCATCTGGCTGAACACAGTATATTTTAGACGGAGTGTGTAGACGCGGGAGTCTGGTGGAAAAACTAACTTCCGGAGGAACTGCGCATGATCTGGAACAGTGGATGATTCCAGCATCTACAGGGCGTCGACCCTCATCGTTAACCATTCTCTTCCCTCCTCAGAGGCTGCGGACAGGCCCAGTTCTCGAGCTGTTCGTTTTCTCCGTTTGCTTTGAAGGGTCTGAGCACTCTTCTGAACACCTGCTGGATGGAGAAAAAAGAAAGAATTGGCTCTCACCAGTATTGGGGACAATTATAATCGACATCCAAACAACACTAGACCCACGCTGGTGCAGGTTGAGAGGGTGGTTCTGAAGTCACGCGTTGTGCTGACCTTCATTGGTCAGAGATTGGGGTCAAGTGCCGCAAGGTAACTAACTCTGTCCGACTCCTGTTAGAGCGCACTTGGAGTATTTTGTCCAGTTCAGCTCGTCCCGTTATAGGAAACATCAGGGATCAGATGTTAATGATCAACGGTTTCGCCGATACACTTACGTGTATTCGGAAGCTGACATGGTGAGTTGGGACGGCATGCAAGAAAACTATTTACCGATGATAAAGCGTAAACAGTTATGTAAAGAACGTTCCTGGTTACAGTCCGGATATAGAACAGAATGTGCATGAATAACACAGACGGCAGATTGTATTTACAATGTAAACAACATGATACAAATGTGGTTAAAAGTGTTTACAGTGTGGTGCAGTGACAGGGGTGATAGATAGAGGGCGCTTCGGGGAAGAGTGGTGGTGCTACATTGAATGGTTGATCGGAGTAACTGTCTGGGGAAATGGTGGAAAAAACTTTTAAAACGTCCTTTAGAGAAGTTGCAGAGGAGGTTCAGCGGGATGTCGCCTGAATTAGAGAACGTCCTGTGAGGGAAGTTTTAGCGACCTGGGGCTTTTCTCTTCGAAGCTACGGAGTGTGGTGGAGGTGTATAGGATTACAAGAGACACAGAGAGAGTGGCCAACAACACCTTTTCCCCAGGGTGACAGCGGCCAATACGAGAGGACATGTGTTGAAGATGACTGTCGGAAAGTTTAGGTCAAAGGTAAGTTGTTTTGTTTTGTACACAGTGTGGTGGGTTTTGGGAACGCACTGCCGGGATGCTGGTCGTAGCTGACACAATAGGGACATTAATAAGATACTTGGATAGACGAGTGGCTGTAGTGAAAATAGCGGATTGTGGGCTGTGTAGGACTGAATTGCCACATTGATGGCAGAGTAGTTCGGCATAGGTGGGCACAGCATCATGGGCCGGAGGACCTGTAGTGTGCTGTACTGGTCTTTGCTCTTTGATCAAATTTGGTGGTAAATTTACCACCAGATGCATTGAGGGAGGAGATTGAGTAAGTAAAAGGCATCGGTTTTATGCCAGAAACACTGAACGGGCTCGTTGGTCTAGTGGTATGATTCTTGCTTTGGGTCTCAACTCGGGAGAATGCGAGAGGTCCCGGGTTCGAATCCCGGACGAGCCCCCTGAATTATATATTTTAGAACTTCAGTCAGTGGAGCGCAGGAGAATGAGGGGTGATAATTAAATGTATGCAAATTTATGAGGGCTAGATTTAGGGCAATGCCTGCAGGCTCTCTACCCTCAGGTTAGGCGAGACAACAACTCGAGATCAAAGATTTGGAGTGGGCTATGAAATATTCAAATGAAACGTCTTCGTCCAGAGGTTGTGGTGGGCGTGGAAAGAGATGCATTATAATTGAAACAATTAAGAGAATTTTGGATAGGTACGTGGATGGGAGAGGTATGGAAGCCTATGTTCCGCGTGCGGGTGGGTGGAATTATTCAGAAGGCTGGCATGGACGAGGTGGGCCGAAGGTCCTGATTTTGTTCTGTAAAGCTCTATGACTCTATCAGGGATTTGGGCCGGCGTAGAAGTTGAATAGATGGGAGTCGTTGTGAAGCTGAGAGGCCAATTCTTGCCCCTATAATCCTGTGTTCTTGTATTACTGAAATTCAGCTCTATCGATAGGAACAGGTGTCCTGAGTCTGATACTCTCTACATTGAAGCGAGATACACAACGTGAGCATGGGAAATAGTGTTTGAGTGGATGACTATCTTCCAACTTTCTCTGACGTCTGGAGACGTTCCTGTCGAGCAGAGTGTGGGAAACGTAACCTCGTAGTTTCACAAAGGAACCGAGAAACCCGGGGAATTGGAGCAACCCAGGTGTACAGAATTATGAGGGGTATAGACAGGGTTAGTGCAAGCAGGTCTTTTCCACTGAGGTAGGAGCCAGAGGACATGGGTTAAGGGTGAAATGTGAAATAGTTAAAGGGGGGGGGGGGATCCTGAGGGGGAGTTTCTTCACTCAGAGGGCAGTGGAACTCACTGCGAGCGGAAGTGGTGAATGCTGGCTCCATGTCAACATTTATGTGAAGTTTGAATACGTCCGTGGATGGAAACGGCGTGGAGGGCTGTGGTCCAGCTGCAGGTCGATGGAAGAATGGACTAGACGGAAGGAGTTCGGCACGAACTAGACGGGTCGAAGAGCCTGTTTCTGTACCGCAGTGCTCTGATTCTATGACTCTGAGCCATTATTATGTCGTGAGGAACACACTGGGATCCCTTCTGAAAGATGTCACACAGGAAAGAATGAACGGGAATGGGAATAACAGCCTTCGTTTCTCAATGGAAAGCAGTTTTAACAAATCTATTGGATTTTCCCCTCTCCGACTCCGGAATAGTTAAAGGAGAGCCGGTGGTTTAATGTATTTGGACTTTCAAAAGGATTTTGGTAAGTCTCCCGAAAGGAGTCTCGCATGGATTGTGACATTGAATACGAACCCACACGGGGCATTGCCAGGTGACAGAGCCGCAGGGAAGAGGGAGATGCGGGCCTTTTGCTGGATGGAAGGAAGTGACAAGTTAGGGTTCGCAGGGTTCGGTGCCCAGCCCAGTTGTTCACAGAGTACGGCGATAACTTTGAAGCTTCAGTACAGTATTTAAAGATTAGATTTATTTCTCACTTGTACATCTAAACATCGAGTGATATCCGTCATTTGCGTCAAATTGGATCAGTGAATATTGTGCTGGGGGCAGGCCACAAGTGTCCAGCACCAACATAGCGTGCCAGTAAGTTATTACACGAACCCGTACGTCTTTGGAATGTGGGAGGACCCGGAGGACCCGGATGGAACCCACGTGGTCAGGGTGTGGAACGTACAAACTCCTTGCAGACAGCGGTGGGAACTGAATCCCGATCTTCCAACCTCGCTACAATGGCCTCACACAAACCCGCTCCACTACCGGGTCACATTGCCTGTCTGCGGACGGCATGAAACTACACTGTTGCTGGTGCGATGGGGAGCAGTGAGCAGGACGGAAACCGCTGCAGTACCGGGTCATGTTGTGGACACATTGCCTGTCTGCGGACGGCATGAAACTACACTGTTGCTGGTGCGATGGGGAGCAGTGAGCAGGACGCAAACCGTCTCCGATACGGTTCATTCAGGATTGGTGAATGGGCAGATGTGTACCAGATGTGGACGGTGATAACTGAGAGGTTAGTCTTCATTCTTATCAACTAGAAACCAGATTATTAATGACTTAAGGGAAATGTGTCTGTGATGCCCTTAAGGCATTTGTTTAGTTTATTACATTTTCGCTTTAGTAATTCGTTTGTAAACGTTTTCTAGTTAAAGTTACGGTTGTTCAAAGTAAATTCGTTGTCTGTGATGTATCGCGCCATGCGATGACGTCACACCCGGTTTCGCTGCATCTGGTGGGAAAATACCGGCTTGCAGAAACGGAAAAGGGGGCTTGTGTGTGCAGGATCAGCGCGAGAAAAGTTTTCATTCCACGCACTAAGGAACATAATAGAAGCAAAGCCTTAAGTTCATAAGATAATCAATATGTTGAAGTAAAAATGTTAACGTTGATTCTGTTAAAAGTAACGACGGTTGATAAAGTTTATGTTCTTTGTTATTTTAAGAGTTGCGGATAGTTTGTGTTGAAGTATTTAAAGCAGTTGATGGCCTAGGTAGATTCTGACTGCATGTTGTACTTCAATGGAATATAGTTTGTTGTAGTTTTACTTTTACAAATATTTATGATGTAAATGTGATGCCAAGAAGGAAACAAAGACTGTGTATATTTTGTATTGTTTTATCAACAGTTTTCACCATACTCTTTCACCATGTGGATGAGTGAACAGTAAACGCTTAATCTTACTGGGATCGCGCCTCGTTGACTACGGTTTATCTCGGTGTTTAGTTCAGAGTTTTTACACCTGTGTGAGAACACTACAGTGAGAAGGCGGCATTATTTGGTTTTTCAACAAGTGGTACGATGGCATCGCGATCCAGTGTCAAGTCGTTGCCATCCAGCGCCAGGAGCAGGAGGGCATCGACAAATACGGCTGCCCTCGCAAGAGCTAAGGCAGAAACCGCCAAGGTGCGAGCGTCATACGCTGAACAAGAAGCAAAATTGAGAATGGAAAAGGCTGCCAGAGAAGCCGAAAACCAAAAAGGAAAGGGCTGTCAGAGAAAGGGAAGAGGCTGCTGGAGAAGACGAAAACCAGTTGGCAAAGGTGAGGATAGAAACAGAGGTAGAAGTGCTGACGCTACGCCGAAGCTGCCAGGGTGGAAGCAGAAATATTGGAAAGCGCTGAAGAAATGCACGTTCCAGAGGAAGTAAAATGTACTTCAGAAAGGACCAGATTGGAACGCACAGCTCTTTCACCATCACAAGAGGACGGCGGGGAGGGAGAGGATCACTCCAAGACAACTGCTGTCAGCTCGAGCTGCATAGAAGTTTGCGGTCAAGGTCAGTCAAGCCGTTCTTGCTCAAAGATCTGCCTCTCTAAGGTGTACCCTAAGGGAGGCAAAGACAAGACCATCAAAGCCTATGTAATTCTGGACGACCAGCGCAATCGCTCACTAGTCAGACCAGCGTTCTTTGACTTGTTCAACGTAGAGAGTGATCAGTTCCCATACTACCTTCGAACTTGCTCAGGCAGCGTAGAAACATATGGCAGGAAGGCAGAAGGCTTCCAGCTCGAGTCGCTGGATGGTAAAGTTGTCATCTGTCTCCCTCCACTCTTAGAGTGCAATGAGATCTTGAATAACCGCACCGAGATCCCGACGCCAAGCGCTGTGCGACACCAGCCACCTCTCCACCATATCGCCAAGCACATCCCAGAACTGGACCCAAAAGCAGAAATACTCCTGCTGCTCGGAGGAGACGTTCTCAGGGTGCACATGGTCAGGCAGCAGGTCAATGGACCACACGATGCCCCCTCCGCCCAACGCCTGGATCTGGGCTGGGTGGTGATAGGAGAGGTGTGCCTTTGCAATGTACACAAACCGACAGTTAACACACTCAAGACAAGCGTGCTGGAGAGTGGCCGTCATTCAATTGTTCAACCCTGCACAACCTTCATGTGTATCAAGGAAGCACGTCGAGGCTTCAACAAGTGTAGTAAGGTAACCGACAAGACACTGGGACAGTCAGTCTTCGCATCAAACTGTCAGGCACTCATGGATGCCTTTGCACGTGATGACTGTGCTCCGGCAATCAAAGGCCTAGATCTGGATTGAGAAACCAACCCCACACAAAGGAGTTTGGGCCTCCTTTGTGAGTTACAACTGACCCATTCACGTCCTCCGTGCCGACCGCGATCAAGCCATTTACCCGCCGTGGAGTTCTCTCCACTGTCAACAGTGTTTTCGATCCCTTGGGTCTACTGGCGCCAGTTACGATCCAGGGAAGAGTCCTTCTCAGAGAACTTACCTCTGAGCTCTCCGACTGGGATACTCCCCGACCAGAAGACAAGTTAAGCAGATGGGAGGCTTGGAGAGATTCACTTCAAGATCTAAAACAGCTTCATATCCCACCTAGGTACACTGTGACCACACCCACCGACGCAGCTCACAGAGAGTTGTGCGGTTTTCGGATGCGTCAACCAAGGCCATCGGTGCTGTGGCTTACTTGAAAGTATTCGGGAGGGATGGTCAGGTTGAAATAGGATTTGTAACTGGTAAGGCGAAGCTCACTCCTCAGTCCGAGCCGACAATTCCAAGGCTTGAACTGTGCGCAGCTGTCCTGGCTGTAGAAATGGCAGATCTTATCCAGGACGAGCTAGACCTGCAGTTAGATGACACCAGGTTCTGCACGGATAGCAAAGTTGTGCTTGGTTATATTTATAATGAATCAAAACGTTTCTACGTGTACGTTCATAATAGAGTTCAACGTATCCACCTCTAATCAAGGCCTGAACAATGGTGTTATGCGCGTACAGAGGGTAACCCTGCAGACCATGCGTCGAGATCCTTACCTGCATCCCGTCTGGCGCAGACTTCCTGGTTCACCGGACCTCCCTTCCTGGATCAGCCACCAACAGAAAAAACTCAAATGAGCGAGACATTTGAGCTGATCGAACCCGAAAGAGACTCGGAAATTCGGCCGCAAATACAAACAGGAGTCACCTACCTGGAAGAATCAATGCGAACCACCGAACGCTTTCAGCGGTTCTTCACTTTGAATTCTTCAGTGAGAGGACTTGCGTTCCTCATTCACATGGTCCGATCACGCAAACACTCATCCCGAAATAGTAAACTTACCTCGCACTGCGGATGAATTGGCCCAGGCAAAGGACGTCATCCTTAAAACAACTCAAAGAGCAGCTTTTGCAAGGGAGTTTTCAGCTCTCCAAGTTAATGAACTAATACCAAAGGACAACCCTTTGAGGAAACTCAGCCCGATCCTGAAGAACGATCTCATTTGCATTGGAGGCCTATTAATACGCTCCTGCCTTTCAGCTGCAGAAAAGAGCCCAGTAATCCTGCCCAAAGACAGCCATGTGTCCTTACTGCTTACTCGCCATCACCATGAACAGGTAAGGCATCAGGACCATCACCTGACGGAGGGAGCAATATAGGCAGCGGGACTGTGGGTCTTGGGAGGCAAATCACTGATCGATTCATTACTCCACAGATGTGTAGCCTGCCGGAAGCTGCGAGGGAAGCTTGAAGCTCAATGTATGGCGGACCTCCCACCAGGACGCCTCAAAGACTGCCCTCCTTTTACACATGTGGGGCTCGATGTATTTGGTCCCTGGACTATCACCACTAGACGTACCAGAGGAGGACAAGCAGAGAGCAAACGGTGGGCCATCATGTTCAGCTGCATGAGTTCGAGAGCGGTACACATTGAGGTCATCGAATCTTTGGATACACCCAGCTGCATTAACGCTCTCAGGCGCTTCTTTGCATTAAGAGGCCCTGCAAACAGTTAAGGTCTGATTGTGGCACGAACTTTGTTGGAGCGTCCAAGGAGCTCGGAATGGACAAAACGGTGCAAAGGTACCTCAGTCAGCAGGGATGCAACTGGGAGTTCAAAACGCCACGCGCCTCTCACACGGGAGGCTCATGGGGACGGATGATTGGCATTGCTAAAAGGGTCCTTGAATCAATGTTTCTGCAGCAACGCACCCGACTGACCCACGAAGTACTGTGCACACTAATGGCAGAGGTCACAGCCATTATACATGCGCGACCACTCCTACCTGTGTCTTCTGACCCGGAAAGCCCCTTCATACTCTCGCCATCAATGCTCCTTACGCAGAAGGCAGGAGCTCCCCCTCCACCTGGGGACTTCTCAGACAAGGATTTGTACACAAAGCAATGGAGACAGGTTCAGGCTCTCGCAAATCAGTTCTGGTCCCGTTAGAGACATGAATATCTACCTTTGTTGCAACACAAACAAAAGAGGACAGAACCTCGCCGGAATCTTCAAGTTGGAGATTTAGACCTGCTCAGAGTCAAGCAGATCGCCCGCAACTGCTGGCCAATGTCCAGAATCACTGCCACATTTCCTGGTAGGGATGGACACGTCGGAGGGGTTGAGGTGAAAACTTCTGACCAAGGTGATGTGAAAACTTTCCAAAGGCCAGTTGCAGACGTCCTTCTACATCTACCTAAGGACTGATTTAGAGACTAAAGTTTTGTATCATGTTCATAGTGACCTTACAAAGGTCAGGCAGGGCGTGGGTTGCCCTTGGCATTTGTTTAGTTTATTACATTTTCACTTTATCAATTCGTTTGGAATTATTTTCTAGTTAAAGTTAAGGTTTTTGAAAGTAAATTCGTTGTCTGTGGTGTATCGCGGCATGCGATGACGTCACACCTGGTTTCGCCGCGTCTTGTGGGAAAATACCGGTTTGGATAAACGGGAAGGAGGGGGTTTGTGTGTGCAGGATCAGCGCGAGAAAAGTTTTCATTCTACGCACTAAGAAACATCATAGAAGCAACGACTTTTCACCACACGTTAATGTGGAAGAGTGAACAGTAAATGGTTAATCTTATTGGGATCGTGCCTCATTGACCACGGTTTACTTCGGTGTTTGGTTCGGAGTTTTTACACCTGAATGAGAACAAAACAAACGATATTCCGTTTCAGGGCGAAAATATATCAGCTGACGGAGCAGCTGGAAGAAAGAGAGAGGAAGGGAGGGAGAGGAGAGAGAGAGAGAGAGAGAGAGAGAGAGAGAGAGAGAGAGAGAGAGAGAGAGAGAGAGAGAGAGAGAGAGAGAGAGAGAGAGAGAGAGAGAGAGAGAGAGAGAGAGAGAGAATGAATCGTTAATTCGTGTTTGTGAGGGACAAATGTTCAACGTTCGAAAGTTGAGGGATCGAAGTAAATTTAATAACAAATGCATACGTATCATCCTGTGCACCCGTGAGATACATTGTCCATAGAACCATAGAACATTACAGCACAGAAGCAGGCCTTTTGGTCCTTCTTGGCTGTGCCGAACCATTTGTCTGCCTAGTCACACTGAACTGCACCTGGACCATATTCTTCCATACACCGCTCATCCATGTACCTGTCTAAATTTTTCTTAAAGTTTGAAAGTGAGCCGGCATTTACCACTTCATCTGGCAGCTCATTCCACACTCCCACCACTCTCTACGTGAAGAACCCCCCCCCCCAGTGTTCTCTTTAAACTTTCCCCACTTCACCCTTAACCCATGTCGTCTGTATGTTTTTCCCTTAGCCTCAGAGGAAAAAGCCTGCTTACATTCACTCTGTCTATACCCATCATAATTTTATATACCTCTATCAAATCTCCCCTCATGTTGGTACCAATGACATGGGCAGGAGAGGGGCACAGATCTTGCACAGTAAGACCAGGGAGTTAGGACGGAGGCTGAAGAGCAGGAACTCCAAGTTGGTACTCTCCGGATTATTCCCAGCGCCACACGTTCGTGAAGGTCAGAACAAGAAGATACTGCTGATGAATGAGTTGCTGAGGAGATGGTTCAGGGGGCAGGATTTCAAGTTCTTGGATCGTTAGAAACTTTTCTGTGAAAGTGGTGACCGGTACAAGTAGTACAGGTGGCTCCTGAACTGGATGGGAACTAAATAAACTGGGAAGGAGATTTACTAATGCTATTGGGGAGGGTTTAAGCCAGATTTGCAGGAGGGACGGAACCGAAGTGAAGAGGCAGAGGCTGGGACAGTCGGCGCACAAGTAGGGACAGCTTGTATGGAGTTTATGAGGCAGATAGGCAAATGATAGAGCAAAGAAGCGCTCAGTCAGATGGTGTGAGATGTGTCTATTTTAATCCAAGCAAGGCAGATGAACGAAGAACGTGGATCAGCGTGTGGATCTATGATGTTGCGGACTTACAGAGACCTGGATGACTGAGCAGCAGAAATGGCTCCTGAGTGTGCCGGGCTATAGATATTTCAGAAATGACAGAGAGGTGGGGATGTGGTACTCCTAATCAGGGATAGGATCACGGCTGCGATTAAGGAGGAAGTCATGGAGGGAATTGTCCACTGAGTCATTGTGATTGGAAACCAGAAACAGGGAAGGGTCAATAACTCTACTGGGTGTTTTCATAGACGTTCCCAATTGTAAGAGAGGCATCGGCGAGCAGATAGGGAGGCAGGTCCTAGAATGCTGCAGTAACAGTCGGGTTGTGATTTTAACTTTCCTAATATGGATTGGCATCTCCTTAGAGCAAGGGGTTTAGATGGGGTGGAGTTTGTTTGTGTAACGAGGACGTGGCAGGGAAACGAACCCAAGAGCAGGACTCCGACGCGGAAGCAGGATCAGGAGGCAGAATCTCCGTGGCGGGAGTAGAATCGGGATCAGGCTGGGTCAGGATCCGGGAGATTTGGTTCACGAAGAGATATGGGGTCGAAGACTTGGAGTAAGGTTCCCCTCTCTCTGAGAGTCGACCATCAATCTGGCAACGGCTGGCCGGAGCTGTCGGAGTCTTATCCTCTGGTGGCTAATGGAAACCAGGTGCTGGTGATAGAGAGGAATTGGGAAAGATTAGGAATCAAGTGTGCGGATTAAGGACCAATTAGGGAGTAAAGGGAAAAGGTGGGAAATGCCAGCCAGGATATTGACGGTTTGGTGTTTTCTGGAAGGCAATAGGTAGATAAGCCAACTGGAGGAGAGGCTGTACCTGATCTGGAAATGGGAAATGAAACTGATCAGGTGTCAGATCTTGAGCTGGGGGAGCAGTTTGGAGGTAGAGATCACAATACTGACTCCTTCACCGGAGCGTTGGAGAGGGACAATTTGGGAATAAATGACTGAGGGAGGGGGAAAGTCACCGGGGCCGGATGGGATATATCCCAGGGTGCTATGGGTTTTGAGGGAGGAGATTGCTAAGCCTCTTGCGATGATCTTTGCGTCCTCAACAGGGATGGGAGAAGTACCGGAGGACAGGAGTGTAACAAATGTTGTTCCATTGTTCAAGAACGGGAGTAGAGATAACCCAGGAAATTATAGACCAGTGCGTCTAACTTCAGTAGCGCGCAATTTGTCGGAGAAGATATTGAGAGGTAGGATTTAAGAGCATTTGGAGAGACATAATCTGATTATAGATAGTCCACATGGCTTTGTCAAGGGCAGGTCATGCCTTACGAAACTGGTTGAGTTATTTGATGACGTAACAAAATACCCTGATGAAGGTAGAACTCTGGATGTAGTGTATATGGATTCGCCGAGCGAGGCTCATTCAGAAAATAATGAGGCATGGGATTCAAGTAAACCGTGACTTGTGGATCCAGAATTGTCCTGGCCTCAGAAGGCAAAGGGTGGTTGTAGATGGCTCATATTTTGCATGCAGGATGGTGACCGGGGTGTTCTGCAGGGATCTATTCTACGCACCCTCCTCTTTGTGATTTTTTATAAATGACTTTGATGAGGAAGTAGAAGGATGGGTCAGTAAGATTGCTGATAACACAGAAGTTGGGGATGTTGTAGATAAACTGGAAGGTTGTCAGAGATTACAGCGTGACGTAGATTGATTGCAGAACTGGGACGAGAACTGGCAAATGCAGATCAATCCAGTTAAGTGTGAAGTAGCTCAGTTTGGTAGGTCAAATCTGAAAAGGGAATATAATATTAATTGTAAGACTCTCGTCAGTGTGGAAGATCCGTGAGATCTTAGGGTCCATGTCCATAGGATACTCAAAGCTGCTCCACAGGTTGACAGTGTTGTTGAGAAGGTGTATGGTGTGTTGGCCTTCATCAACAGTGGAATTAAGTTTAAGAGCCTTGAGCTAATGTTACAGCTATGTGAGTCCTTGGTCAGACCCCACTTGGAGCACTGTGTTCAGTTCTAGTCACTTCTCTACAGGAAGGATCTGGAAACTAGAGAAACATTACGGAGGACATTTACAAGGATGTTGCCTAGATTTCGGAGCATGCCAATGAGAATAGGTTGAGTCACCTTGGCCATTTCTCCCTGGAGCGACGGAGGATGAGAGATGACCTGGTACTGTATAAGATGACGAGATGCATTGATCGTGTGGATAGCCAGAGGCTTTTTCCCAGACCTTAAATAGCTTAAAGGAGGGGTGTTTCATAGTCGGTACAGGGGTGATGTCGGGGTTACGTTTATCACCCAGAGAGTGTTGGGGGCTTGGAATGTACTGCCAGCGAAGGTGGAAGAGGTGGGTACAGTTGGGTCTTTCTTAGACAGGGACCTGGAGCTTAGAAAAATAGAGGGCTATACGGTAGGGAAATTTTAGTCGGTTTCCAGACTTGGGTACGTGGGCGGCACAACATTGTGGGCCGAAGGGCCTGGAATGTGCCGTAGATTTCTGTCTTTCTATGACAGGTAATCAGGAATATATAGAGCTGGAGACGCTCATGGAGTGAGTACCGTTTTGGATTCGCTCCATAACTTTTACTTTTTTTAACCTTTGATCACCCTTATTCAGCGTATTTTTACCTATACCGAAAGTTTCTTTATTCTTTTTTTTTTGGATTTACTGCTAAGCGTTTGTTGTGAACTTTTGATGATATGCAAACAGAAATGTCTCTCAGGTCTAAGGGACGGGATCCCGGACGTAATCCGAACGGTAACGGAAAAAAAGCAGGCTCCGACTCAACAAACACCATTAACTTTTGAATTGTTTATGGAGGTTTTGAATCAAAAATTTGCTGAACTACAACAATTTTTTAAAGAAGATATAAAGGCTTTTCAAGAGTACATGGTTAAGACGGATTTAGTAATTAAACAGCAACAAACTCTTATTGCGTCTCTGCAAGAAGAAGCTCGGAAGCGAGATTTGACTATTGGAAAACTGCAACAGGATTTAATCTCGACCATTAAGCTGATGGAAGCCCTTAAAGCCAAGAGTTACGATTTTGAGAATCGCTCCAGAAGACAGAACGTACGTATACTTGGTCTTCCAGACGGCATAGAAAAAGATGACCCTTCGAAATATTTTGCTCAACTTTTAAAAGAAGCGTTTCCGACAATTTTCCCGAATAACCCTCCTTTATTGGATCGGGCACATAGAATTCGGCGTCGATCACCGAGTGTTACAGACAAACCTTCGGTGATAATTGTCCGGTTCCATTATGTACATGACAAAGAACTAGTTATAAGAGCAGCTCGTCGACTAGGAATGATTAAAATCAAAGATTTTTCCTTCCGTCTGATCGAAGATTTTAGTTCAGATCTTTTAAAAAGAAGGCTTCTTTTTAAACCGTTGATGGCTGAATGTTATGAGAAAAATCTGAAACCTGCGCTTCTATACCCTGCGAAGCTTCGAATTTCTCCGTCGAATGCTCCACGACAAATTTTACTTTCAACTTCAGAAGTGAGAAAATATCTGGAGGAGAACTTCCCTACTGCTACAGACACCAGTCTTTAATAAATGAATGACTCTGATCGTATAAGATGGTTCTCGATCTCTTAAACCAGAATTATAATCTGGTTATTGGTGTAGGTTCATCCTACACTTTATACTCAAGTTAAAGTGTGTTTGCGTCATGTTAATTGTTTTTGCCTTATACACTTTAATCATTTAACTACATACTTGTCTATTAACTTTGTTCCTTCGAAGGTATATTTTTAATTCTTTGAAGGTAAATTTTTCCTTGATTAAGATGGTGGTTTTTTGGAAAAGATTTTTGGTTTTGCTTAAGATGGCATTATGTTTATATTTTTCGTGTTTCTTCTAGACAAGGCATCGCTTATCTTAGTTTAAATATTTTTTGTTTTGTCTGGGCCAGAGCCCGAGTTATAATTGTTTTTAGTGATTATATTTTTATTCTTTTTACAACTAACTATACTTAGAAATATGGTTTTTATTATAGCGATTTTATTTTTAAAGTCGGGGTGATTCTTTTATATATATCCTTTTTATATGGAGTGTTCTTCAGCTGACATGGGGGTAGGATTAGTCTTACTTTTTCTCTTTTTAAGTCATATTTTGGCTTTTTCTCTTTTTCTCGGGGGGTGGGGGGATGGTCTGTTTTCTAATTCTATTTTTTTTGTACCAGTTTGTGTTAGTTTTTTTTATTCGGGCTGTTTTTGAACTTCAAATATGTCTGTGTTGTCGTCACTTCCGGGTCTTCTCACTACTTTTGTTCCTCTTCCGGGTGCATGAGTTTATAAGTTGGTTAACACTTTCTATACCAAAGGGTTGATTATAGAATTATGGCTCAGACCATTAATTTTGTGTCTTGGAATACTAATGGTTTAAATCATCCAATTAAACGAAAGAAGATTTTCAAAGTATTCCAAAGACTTAATGCTCATATCATTTTTTGTACAAGAAACTCATGTGAGGAGGGAGGACAAATTTCGTTTTTTTAGATTTTGGCGGGGTCAACAGTATCATGCAAATTCGAATGCTAAAGTAAAAGGAGTTTCAATTTTTATTGACTCCTCTATTTCATTTGTTCAACATGATATTTTTTCGGATCCGAATGGCAGATTTTTGTTAATTACGGGTTTACTTTGTAATAAAAAGGTTGCTTTGGTTAATGTTTATGCTCCAAATGTGGATTGTCCTGACTTTTTTAAGTCTTTATTTACTTCTTTACCCAATCTAAACGAATATAAGTTAATAATTGGTGGTGACTTTAATTGTTGTTTAAATCCTCTGATGGATAAATCTTTATCTATTCAGACTTTACCTAATAAGTCGGCCACTTGTATTAACTCCTTTTTGACAGACAATGGAGTTTTTGATGTTTGGAGATTTCGGCATTCTAATGACAAAGAGTTTTCTTTTTTCTCACATGTTCATCACTCTTATTCAAGAATTGATTATTTTTTTGTAGACTCTTGTTTTATTCCATTGGTAATCGGTTGTAACTATGATATTATAGCTATCTCTGATCATGCTCCGTTATTACTTTCTATGAAATTTACGGATACAGCTTTTAATGCTAGACAATGGCGATTTGACTCTACCTTGTTGCAAGACTCTGACTTTATTAAATTTATGGAGGAGCAGATCGACTTCTTCTTCTCAACTAATTCTACAGATGATATTTCCTGCGGAACACTTTGGGACACTTTTAAAGCTTATATACGTGGACAGGTTATTTCTTATTCTGTTGGTTTGAGGAAACGTATCAAGATGGAAACTCTTTTATTGGTTGATAAAATTAAAGAGATTGATAAGAAATATTCGATTGCTCCTAGTAAGGAGCTTTACAAACAAAGGGTTGAACTTCAAATGGAACATAGTTTATTACTTACATCCTCGATTGAAAATCAATTAATGAAAACTAAATCTGATTTTTATATACATAGTGATAAATCTGGTAAACTGTTAGCTAGTCAATTGAAGAATGCTCTGGTTAAACGTCAAATCACTAAGATTGGTCAGCAGAATGGGAATCTGACAGTTAATCATGATGAGATAAATAAGGCATTTCAAGATTTCTATACCTCCCTGTATCAATCTGAATTTTCTCAAGATTATAATACCATGTCTGATTTTCTGGGGAAATTAAATTTTCCAAGGTTATCATCTGATGATCTTTTGATATTGGATACTCCTATTACGGATGTAGAAATTAAAGGGGCTATTTCCTCAATGAATTCTGGGAAAGCACCGGGTCCAGATGGTTATACAGTTGAATTTTTAAAATTTTTTTCCGCTACTCTTTCCCCTTGGTTAGGTAAGGTTTTTGAGGAGGCCATTAGATTAGGGAATTTGCCACAATCTTTTTATAGAGCTTCCATTTCTCTAATATTGAAGAAAGATAAAGACCCTACTAATTGTGCTTCTTATAGACCTATATCTTTATTGAATGTAGACTCCAAGATTTTTTCTAAGTTACGGGCATCTAGATTGGAGAAGGTATTACCCAAAATTATTTCAGATGATCAAACTGGCTTTATTAAAAATCGTTATTCTTTTTTTAACATTAGGAGAATGTTGAATATTGTTTATACTCCCTCACATGATACTTCAGAATGCGTGATTTCATTAGATGCGGAGAAAGCATTTGACAGAGTTGAATGGCCTTACTTATTTAATGTGTTGGAGAAGTTTAATTTTAGTCCGATATTTATATCATGGATTAAATTGATTTATCATACTCCAGTAGCCTCAGTGGTTACCAATAATCAAAGATCTCCCTTTTTTCGCCTATTTCGGGGCACTAGACAGGGATGTCCTTTAGTCCATTACTATTTAACATTGCCTTAGAACCTTTGGCAATTGCCATCAGACAATCACAGGATATTTTGGGTATTAATCGTGGGACAGATATTCATAAGTTATCTTTGTATGCAGATGATTTATTACTATTCATTTCTAACCCGGAGAAATCCATTCCAGCAGTTTTATCATTATTGGCTCAATTTAGTGAGTTTTCTGGGTATAAGTTAAATCTTAAGAAAAGTGAATTGTTTCCATTAAATAAACGGGTCCCAATTTATGGAAATTTACCCTTTAAATTAGTTAATGACTCTTTTACTTATTTAGGGATCAAAATCACAAAGAACCATAAAGATTTGTTTGGATTTAATTTTTTACCCTTAATTGATCAGATTAAAGGTTTGTTTACTAGGTGGTCACCTTTGTCTCTATCTCTAATAGGCAGGATTAATGCTATTAAGATGGTTATTTTAGCTAAGTTTTTTATATATTTTTCAAGCGATACCAATTTTTATCCCGAAATCTTCTTTTACTAACGTTGATTCTAAAATTTCTTCATATACATGGCAGTATAAAAATCCCAGGTTAGGTAAAACATATTTACAGAAGACAAAAAAGGAAGGCGGGTTAACATTACCTAATTTCAGATTTTACTATTGGGCAGCTAATATTAGATATTTGTTATGCTGGTTGAAAGATGGGGATGGATCTTTTGGCCCTTGTTGGGTGAGTTTAGAAACTAAATCGGTATCAGCTTATGCTTTGGGTTCTATTTTAGGGACTTCTCTCCCTTTTGCTCTTTCTAAATTGCCGAAACGAATTGACAACCCGATAGTTAAACATACATTGCGTATATGGTTTCAATTTCGGAGATTTTTTGGGTTGACTCAATTCGTTTTAAATAGTCCTATTGTATCTAATTGTTTTTTTCACCCTTCCATTATAGATCAAGCTTATTCAGCTTGGAAAACTAAGGGATTACTAAGATTTTCTGATTTTTTTTTAGATAATTGTTTCATGTCTTTTGAACAATTATCCAACAGATATAACTTGCCGAGATTTCATTTTTTCAGATATTTACAGATTAGACATTTTTTAAGTTCTGTACTCTCTACGTTTCCAAATTTTGTGCCTTCAGATACTTTGGAGAGTTTATTTGAATTAGACCCTTTTCAAAAAGGGCTTATTTCAAAACTTTATAATATAATTATGAAGATACGTTCAGAGCCCCTTTATAAGACTAAACAGGATTGGGAAAGAGAGCTTAGTTTTAGTATTTCTAGTGAGAATTGGGATAGAATTCTTCAATTAGTTAATACATCATCGTTATGTGCCAAACATTCACTAATACAATTTAAGGTTGTACATAGGGCCCATATGTCCAAGGATAAATTAGCTCATTTTTACTCTCATATAAGTCCTATTTGTGATAGATGTCATTCTGAAATTGCGTCTTTAACTCACATGTTTTGGTCGTGTTCATTTTTGGAGAAATATTGGAAAGATATTTTTGATATTATATCTGCGGTTTTGAATACTGATTTACAACCTCATCCTATTACCGCAATTTTTGGTTTACCAATGTTAGGTTCACAGCATTTATCTTCTTCAGCCCGTCGAATGATTGCATTTCTAACTTTGATGGCTAGAAGATCTATATTGTTGAATTGGAAAGAAATTGATCCTCCCACTGTATTTAATTGGTTCTCTCAAACTATGTTATGTTTAAATTTAGAAAAAATTAGAAGTGGTACTTTTGAGACTTCTATTAAATTTGAAAAGTTATGGAGACCATTTATTCAACATTTTCATATGATGTAATATGACCCTTTGCCAAGTACATTTGATTTCCCAGCTTTTAGCTTATGTATTTTGAGAGGACCGGAAGTGACGGCATTGATGAATACTTATTTTTGTGAGATATTATAAACAGCCCACTTTTTTTTCCTTCTCTTTTGTTTGTTTTTTTTTTCTTTTATATTACTTATTAGCTATAGTTATTAGATTAGATTAGTTAGTTCTGCATTATATAAATATTTTTTTGTTTTTTTTTCTTTCTTTTTTCTGTTTTTTTTTTATATTATACATTATGAAATATTTAGATTTACTATGTCCATACATATATCTTATGGCTTATGTCTTGGTAAACTCATTTATATTGTAACTATTATGTATGTTTTTTTTTCATATGTAATGGAATGTGTATGTTGGTAATTTCTTTATCAATATATCATCTGTATTCTGTCCATATTATTAATATTAATAAAAAGATTTAGAAAGAAAGAAAAGAAAGGAATATATATTTTTTGGTTGTAATGTGTTCTGGACCAGGAATTGTGACCCAGGTTCGTCGGCGCCAACAAAATATATCCTGATCAACCACTTTCTTATGGCCTCTGTTTCCACTGATTTTCAATTCTCTCTCTCTCTCTCTCTCTCTCTCTCGTTCCTTGACCCATGACCCATGTCATTGTCATCGTCTACGTCAGCCAACAGAATTCCTCCACTTGCTCTATTCCCTACTGCCTTTAGCACAGAATTTCACCCGGTTCTCACATTTTCGAATGAGACTCTTCATTTATCCGGCCTTATGTATAACCATATAACCATATAACAATCACATCACGGAAACAGGCCATCTTGGCCCTCCTAGTCCGTGCCGAACCCAAATCCCCAAATCCCGCAGCTTGTTTCACAATTTTATTTTCCGCTTTCCACTGCAATAGATGGGCATAGAACGTCACTGTGTGATGATGCACAAAATATTGTTGGATTCTGATAAAGCCCTGCTTTTTCCACTCAATGTAGTAAATTCAGCATTATTGTAAATATCATGTGGTGTACAATACACTTTCCCCCGGCCTACTCACAATTTTAATATCATGGAAGAAACATGCTCATCCACATAGAGTAGGGTTCTCTGTTTAACTAGAGTTTGCACATTTTCCCGTTCAGTGTAAATATGTATTTCACGCCATTTCTCAGCTCCTTTCTGAATTTCCGCTGTGTTAATCCATAGATACACGTGTTTGTGCAGGTACTGAGAATCTGCAACATGAACCCAACCTCCTGGGCGATATACACTGGGTCACTCAAGAACCGATCATAGTAAAAGAAGTTCCTCACCGGCCAGTTCAAAGAATGTACGACATATATCGTCCATAGTAACATGAAATTGGCCGAAATGGTGAAAAGTAAAATCATGGACTTCTTCCGATTCTTCTCCTCTGCATCAACCTTTGAATTCTCTTCATTGTTTCGGAATTGCTTGCGAACTTTATTGGCCGCGATAATATGTCTGACGGTCAGAGCATTACAGAGTGAAATGAACAGGATTGGTGATAAGGGGGTTATGATGCTGTCGATCCACTCGTAAGCTCTCCACATCGGTGACGTCACATAATGAGATGTTACTACGCAGCCCCATCCAGTATTGTCAATATAAACTAACGGTACAAGCAAAAAGTGGAAGGGGATTGTCCTCAGGCAGCTTGATACAATCACAACACCGATAATCACCGAAGCTGTTTTCTCTGTGCAATATTTTAACTGAAGCCTCTGACAGCAAATTGCCACAAAGCGATCGCAGGTAAAAGCGACGGTAAACCAGACAGAACAGTCCACAGTTATAATGGATGCTACAAAGTTGATGCTACAAACTCGCGTGAGAGATAGAAAATTCAATGACAAATGCATGCAATTAACCCGACGTATTATCACTTCGACAATAACCACCAGCAGATCCGCCGTTGACATGGCTATCAGGTAGCGAGTGATGCATCTGGACAAACCGCACCTTCCTCGTGACAGGATCACAATTGCCACCAAGTTCACTGCAAGAGACAGGAAATGATATTGAAATGAATCCGGTGCATATATAAAACAAAAACAGGAGACAAATACTTTTTCTCCCATTCTGTATTGAATGCATTTCTCAATATGATTACCCACTCCCTCCTGGGGTGAAAGACGATTCAAAGTAAATCCGTGTGGTGAAGTTACTTGATGCGGTAACAACGGAAACGCCACGTAATTCACAACCACAACTCTGGTGATGACACGGGATCAACCTTAACGTTTCCTTATCTTTCTCAGTGCACATCTGCTGCGTCACCGCTGAAAAATTCCAGCATTTTTCATTCACAAACCTCTTTTGGAAGAAATATGCGTTATTCTGGAATTACATAGTGATGGGTGAAAAATAAACTGCGATCGGTGATGGTTTAGTTTCGTCGCTCTGGAGTACGGTTAACCCTGAGCAAAGTCGGAATGCCCCATTGCTCTCTGTTCTCTGTCACAGGGAGGACTTCACTAATTACACTGGGCGATGATAATAGTCACGCATTAGGACTGAAATGAGGAGACATGTTTCACTCAGAAAGCGGCGGGTCTCAGGAGCCCTTTGTCTTGGGGGGTGAAAGACATTGATTTTATTAATGTGAAGGTGGATACTCCATCTCCGAGTCAGAATTTCTCTGGAGTCCCGAAGGGCCGAGAGAATGAGAGGCAACAAAGACAACTGCGCCATAGCGTCGGGACAGAAATGAGGACTCCGAACCTCACTGGGGCACAACAGAACACATGGCCAAGGACAGGCAGACCTTCACTGCTACCCTAAGCCCCAGAGTTTAACGACTATAACCAGCCAATGAAGGTGGGTGGAGCTTTAGATTATAGTTCTATGAATTGCGTGATAAGGGAACAGAATTGGGTACACGTTGCAATAAGACCAGCAAGGGTACAGCACCCGCAGCCTCTTCAGTCTTCAGGAAAACGAGAACTGTTGGTAGGGAGCATCGCTGACTAAAAACACAAGGAATCACTTGAGACTTCAGGAAAAGAGGAACAACTGGCAGGGTGCATCACTGAATGATAACAGAAGGTATCACTTCAGTATTTGGCAGAACGGAAACTACTGGCAGGGTGCATCACTGAATGATAACAGAAGGTATCACTTCAGTATTCGGCAGAACGGAAACTACTGGCAGGGTGCATCACTGAATTATTACACGAGGTATCTCTTCAATCTTCAGCAGAACGGGAAATACTGGCAGGGTGCATCGCTGAATGATAACAGAAGGTATCAGTTCAGTATTCGGCAGAACGTGAACTACTGGCAGGGTGCATCACTGAATGATAACAGAAGGTATCACTTCAGTATTCGGCAGAACGGAAACTACTGGCAGGGTGCATCACTGAATGATAACAGAAGGTATCACTTCAGTATTCGGCAGAACGGAAACTACTGGCAGGGTGCATCGCTGAATGATAACAGAAGGTATCACTTCAGGATTCGGCAGAACGTGAACTACTGGCAGTCTGCATCGCCAACTAACAACGCGAGGTATCACTTCAGTATTTGGCAGAACGGAAACTACTGGTAGGGAGCATCACTGAATGATAAACGAGGTATCACGTCAATCTTCAGAAGAATGGGAACTGTTGGTAGGGAGCATCGCTGAACGATAACACTAAAAATCTATTGTTCTGGTCCACGTGAACTGCAAACTGAACCCAATATGCAAGAGAGACTTCTACATCAATGGCAGATTGGAAAATAATTTAATGCGGAAATAATCCTTTATTTTACTTGTCACTCTAACATTCAGGACAATGTACATTAAAATAACGTCAATTATTTTCATCTGACCCCTGCCCATTACATAGAATCAGCTGGTGTCATTTTTATGCACTATTTATTGAAATTTTGGGAGCATGACATGTCCTTGTCTCTGTTAATAATTCATGATAGATAAAGCAGCTGCTTTTATCCACGGATAAAGACTGACCGCAGCCGCACAATGATATGTAACTTCAATCGTCTGTATCTCACCTGGGACACCGACTGCAGCAAGGACCGGGTAATAGATCTGCTCTATCCGGAAAATCGGCGGGTACTCCATGTTCTCGCGTATCAGACCCGACCTTCGCAATGAATCCGGTTACTGGGTGTAGCGGTTATTTATATTTCAGAGTTTACTCCGGGGGGAGAGTCATTACAGGGATGTAAATGAAGTTTGCATGTGAACAACTCAGCTAATGAACCAGTTTTTAAATAGTTTTGTTCCACAGTCTAACGAGAGGTTTCGAAAACAATAAAATAATTCAAAGCCCCTTCGAAATGCTTCATGAATAGAATGGTATCTTTTTTCCACAACATGAGAAGCTACATCCTCAGCCGACCAACACAGAACAGAGCAGAGCGGAACAGAACGAGAAACGAAAGACCAACAACAGAACTATCTGCTCACCTCAGTGTGTTAATGCACTTTCAAAACCGCCCCATGACCTTCGGCAGAGACGGCCACAAAATCCATATTCCAGCCACTATTATACACCACTTCATTCCGGAAGAGGCGCTGCCGGGCTCACTATCCAAAGAACAGCCAGTCCAATTGTCTTTTACAGGAGTCGTTTCAACAGTCCATTCTGGCACCTTGTCAGCGTCAACCACTCACTCCGTGATGAAAACAACTGCTCCCTCAAACCATTTTGAAAAAAAATGACATCTTAATTTCATCGAATTTGGTTTTCAGTACCGACTCACGAAAGGAAATTTCTCCAACTCTCTCTCACCTTATCATGGTGTCTATTGATATTACATCGGCTATTATAAGCCCAGCACTATATGCACGAGGTAGTTTTAATGGACCCTTGAGCCCGTTTCCATTGTCGACAACACTGCGAGTCTGTGACTGTATGAAAGAGCAGAGCGGTCCTGATCAAAGACTGATTCCTCTCAATCGATGCGGTCTGATCTGCTGAGTTCCTCCAGCGTTTCATGCGCGTCGCTCTGGGTTTATAGCATCTGCACAGCCTCTTGCTTCTGAAGATTGCACATTCATTTCCCCGTGCTGTGTACTTTCACAAATCCCGAGTATATCATACAGAAGGGTAAAACAACGCATAAACGTTTTGGTGTCCTTTGGTCCAGTGGTCACAGTGTCATTCCGCATACAGATCTGCCACTCTGATAACTTTCCCATTTCTCATACTTACTCTGAATAATGTGTGATCAAGCAGCAGTTCCTTTGTCTAACAAACACTGAACCATCCATACTGTTCACACACTCCTTCCTCTACTTGTGCTCCGTTTCAGGGGATAATTATCAGACGGGTAACTGTGTTAGAGAGAGACGGGGTCATAGAACAGACGGGCCAGCATAGGATAGGCCCTTCGGCCCGCAATGTTTTACCGACCCAAATAAATTAGTAATGAAATGGCAAACCAAACTAATCTCTTCTACCCACAGAATGTTCATTTCCTTCTATTTCCCCACATCGACATGTCTATCTAAACGTCTCTAAAAAGTCAGCTGCTCTTTCTGCATCTCACAGACAGTTCATTCCAGACACCCAGAACTCTCTGTGTGAAATAATCTTCCCGTCACATCCCCTTTAGTACTACCCCCTCTCATGAAATGCCATGCCCTCTGGACATTCCAACTCTTGGGGAAAGATACGGTGTGTCTGTTCTAACTATCCCTCTCATCATCTTATAAATCTCCATCAGATCTTCCCTCAGCCCCCGGCGCCCCTGAGAGATCAACCCGAGTTTGCCCCGTCTCTCATTGTAGCACTTGCCCTCTGGTACCTCCATGATCTTGGTAAAATTCTCTGATGCATTCGCACCAAAGCCTCGACACACGTCCTATAATGAGACGACCAGAACTGTTTGCAATAGTCCAGATGCGAGCTAACTAGAGTTTTATGGAGCTGAAATATAATTCCCGAGTTTTGAAGTCAATGCCTTGTCTAATAAAGGCAAGAATGTCACATGCCTTGCCTGTGCCACCACATTCAGGGAGCCATTAACTAGGAGCCCAAGGTCCCTCTGCTCATCAACTCTGTTAAGGATCTTCCACGACAGTGTCCTGTAACTGCATTTGGCCCACCAAGATGCAACACTCCTCATCTGGCCGGTTAACCTCCATCTGCCATCTCTGATCGATATCCTGTTGCAATATTTGCCAGTCATCTATGCTATCCATAACCCCACCAATAATCTTCATGTAATCCATAAATTTACAAACCCATCTAACTACATTTTCATCAATCTCATTTACATACATCACGGACAGCAGAGTTTGTTCCCGAACAACTCCCTGCACAACACCAGTAATCACAGACCTCCAGCGTGAATGCCCCTTCCACCGCTATTCTCTGTCTTCTGTGGGCAAGTTCGTTCTACATCCTAATGGCTCACCCCATGGATCCCATGCACCTCAATCTTCTGGATGAGCCTCCCATGAGGGACTTTGTCCAACTCCTCACTAAATCCATGTACACAATGACAGCTCTCTCTTCATTAATCACACTTGTCACTTCCTCAGAAACGCATTGAAGTTGGCAAGACACGATAAAGCCGTGCTGCCTCGAGCGAATGAGGCCAGGGTTTCCTAAATGCTCAGAAATCCTATCCGGAGGAATACTCTCCTGTAACTTTCCTTAAACTGACATAGGACTTGTCGGTCCATCGGTTCCAGTATTAACCTTGGTTCCCTTCTTGACTCATGGAAACTCGCCTGTGGCTAAAGAAGACACGTCGAGCCTTTATAAGACACGAGTCAGGCTGCAGTTGATGTATTTCTCTGCGCTGTGGGGCCCATATCTCAGAAAGGATGTGCTGTCATTGGAGAGAGTACAGAAGATGTTTATGAGGATGATTCCGGGCAAGGAAGTGGTCTTTGGGCCTGTACTCACTGTAATTGTAAGAATACGTGGGTTCACATTGAACCCTGCCGGCTCTGAAAAGACTTGACAGGGTGGATGTGGTGAGGCTGTTTCCTGTGGTGTGGGTATCCAGAACTAGAGCACAGAGCTGCAAAGTTGAGGAGGGACCCTTTAGAAGAGAGCTAAGGGCGATTTATTTAGCTAGAGAGTAGTAATTCTATGAAATGCTCTGACACAGACGGCGGTGGAGGTCAGGTTGAATTGTACATATAAAGTGGAATTTGATGGTTTCTTGGCCCGTCAGGCCGTCAGGGGATATGGCGAGAAGGCAGGTGTACGGGGTTGGGTGGGATCTGGGATCAGTGATGATGGAATGGCGGAGCAGTCTCGATGGGCTGAATGGCATAATACTGCTCCTAAATCTTGTAGTCTTACGGCCTATTCCTAGATATTAGTCAAAGCCCCAGCAATCTCTTCTCTTGCCTCTGTCAATATCTTGGGGCTAATGCCGTTGGCTCTGGGTCCACATCCACCTTAATGTTCTCTGAGAGATTCACACCAACTCGTCCTTTACCTCGAAATGCCCTATCAGAATCAGAACCAGAATCAGTCTGATTATCACCGACATGTGTCGTGAAATTTGTAAACTGTGCTACAGCAGTACAATGCAATACATGTTAACAAAGAAATAAAATCTAAATAAATAAATTATAAGTACAGGGTCTACACTAAATAGTTAAATTGAAAATAGAGCAAAACTAGAACTAATGAAAGAAGGCGTGAGGTAGTGTTCAATGGTTTAATATCCATTCAGTAACTGGATATCGAAGGGGAGGAAGCTGCTTCTGAATCGGGGAGTGCGTGCCTTGTTTCCGGCGAGAGGTGGGCATGCACTGGGTAGGTGGGATCTGGAATAATAAACGCTGCTATACCGAGGCTCCGCTCTTTGAAGACGTCCTGGATACGACGGAGGCTGGTACAATGCAAGTCTCGGGTCTGTATGATTCACAGTTCAACCAAACAGGAATGGATTTACCAATTTTTGGTTTACCAGTGATGTACTCACTCCATTGATCCTCTTCCGCTTGTCGAATGATTGCATTTCTTACACTATTGGCTAGAAGATCTATTTTGTTGAATTGGAAAGAAATTAATCCTCCTACTGTATTTCATTGGTTTTCTCAAACTATGTTATGTCCAAATTTAGAAAAAATTAGAAGTGGTGTATTTAATACTTCTATTAAATTTGAAAAGATATGGAGACCATTTATTCAATATTTTCATATGATGTAATATGACCCTTTTCCAGGCCTATTTGGAGTTGACGACACTGATGACTTTGTATTTTTGTGAGATGTTATAAACAGCCCTGTTTTTTCCTTTTTCCATTTTTTCTTTTCTTTTTCCTTTTTTCTTTTTATGTTTTTTTCCTTATTAGTTACTAGATTATTAGATTCGTTTTTTTGCGTAATTTTTTTTCTCTTTTTTTCTTTTTTCTGTTTTTTTATTACATATTATGATATACATAGGTTTGCCTTTTTTACTTGTATGTTGTATAGTTTATGATTTGGGAATACCCATTTATACTGTAATCATTGCTTATATACTCTTTCATGTTCAGTTGAATTGATATGTTTGTAATCACATTATCTATGTACCAATTTTATTTTGTTGATATTAATAATAATAAAAAAACATTGAAAAAGAAAAGGAATGTCGTGATGTTCCGATTAAAGAAACATTGATGTGAATGCATTTTGTGAAAATACTGCCCATACTCAATTGTCGTTCGGCCAGAAATAACAGATTTATATTTAGAAACTTCGTGTTTATCGAACAATTAGTAAGGAAGAGATAGAGAAATAAAAGAGCCCATTCCCGTTAAACCAGTCCCACTGTGACAGAGAGTTGGAGCTCAACCTGCAGTTGTCTTTCCACTCGCGCGCTGGACACGCCCACGGTCTGTGTGGAAACAGACACCAGATCCCGAACTTCCCTCGAAATCC
The DNA here is from genome assembly GCF_030144855.1 of Hypanus sabinus. Taxonomy (NCBI): domain Eukaryota; kingdom Metazoa; phylum Chordata; class Chondrichthyes; order Myliobatiformes; family Dasyatidae; genus Hypanus; species Hypanus sabinus. The sequence goes on along the minus strand of NW_026781704.1, from coordinate 44,291 downwards.
ATCCCGTAGAAACGGGCTCTCTCTCTCTCTCTCTCTCGGGACCCACGGTCTGTGTGGAAACAGACAACACATCCAGATCTTCCCTCGAAATCAATCCCGTAGAAACGGGCTCTCTCTCTCTCTCTCTCTCTCTCTCTCTCTCTCTCTCTCTCTCTCTCTCTCTCTCTCTCTCTCTCTCTCTCTCTCTCTCTCTCTCTCTCTCTCTCTCTCTCTCTCCCTCTCTCTTTCTCCATATCTCTCTCTCTCTCGCTCTCTCTCTCTCTCTCTCTCTCTCTCTCTTTCTCTCCCTCTCTTTCTCCATCTCTCTCTCTCTCTCTCTCTCTTTCTCTCTCTCTCTCTCTCTCTCTCTCGCTCTCTCTCTCTCTCTCTCCCTCTCTCTCTTTTTCTCTCTCTCTCTCTCTCTCTCTCTCTCTCTCTCTCTCTCCTCTCTCTCTCTCTCGCTCTCTCTCTCTCTCTCTCTCTCTCCCTCTTCTTTCTCCATCTCTCTCTCTCTCTCTCTCTCTCTCTCTCTCTCTCTCTCTCCTCTCTCTCTTTCTCTCTCGTGTAATGGCCCTTCCTCCTTGGAGCCATTCAACATTTGCAACCCTCCTATCCTCCGGTACGTCTCCCATCCCTGTTGAGGACACAAAGATCATCGCAAGAGACTCATCAATCTCCCCCCTCAAATCGCCTATCAGCCGGGGTATATCCCATCCGGCCCCGGTGACTTCCCCCTCCCCAAGTTAATTTTTTCCCAAATTGTCCCTCTCCAATGCTATGGTAAGGAGTCAGTATTGTGATCAGTACTTCCAAAATGGTCCCCAGCACGACATCTGACAACTGAACAGTTTCATTTCCCATTTACGGACCAAGTACAGCCTCTCCTTTTAGTTGGCTTATCTACCTATTACATCAGGACCTTCCTGAAAACACCTTCCCCCTTGGAGCCATTCATCTGCCGAAACACCGCGCAACGGGGACTCCCCTTCCAATGCATTCTCAGCATCTTCCCTTCTCTGCAGCTCCCCGACAGAAGACCCAAGACCTAGACTCCTGTCCTTCAGAAAACCCTTCCCCATACTCTCTGGAACCTTCTCTCACATCGCACAGACCGAGTGACAACATGTGGCCTCATCTTTAGCCGAAGCCGAATCACACTTTCCAGCGTGACACATTGCATTCAGAGAAAGCTGCTAATATAAAGTATCCCACCGCATTGCAGTAGAAATCTAAACCCGGGTATGGCACCTCCGCCAGGTTGGATTGTGTCCCCTCCTCTCACCCTTTCTAGAGTCCACAGGCAGCTCTCTGGTCTCACTGCCGTTGAGTGCAAGGTTATTGCTACGACACCACTCTACTAGCTGGTAAATCTCGCTGCTGTACACCCTCTCCTCACCATCTGAGATTCTGCCAACATGGTTTTATCATCGGCAAATGTATAGATGGCATTTGAGCTGTGCCGAGCCACAAAGACATGGGTGTCGAGAGGGTAGAACAATGGGCTGAACACACATCCCTCTGGTACGCCAGTGATGACTGTCAGCGAGGTGGGGATGTTATTTCCAATACCCACGGATTTGGTCTTCCGATTGTGGAGTCGAGGATCCAGTTACAGAGGGAGGTTCAGAAGCAGCAATCTCAAATCAAAATTTTGTCCACACTTTCTCTCCTTATCGGACAGACTATACAAATCCCTGAAACCACATCCCAGCTGGCCGAAGGACAGTTTCTATACCACTACCGATAGACCATTCTGAACATCAGACACGCATTGAAAACTCCTCTTGATGTGTTGTGGGAGCATTCTGACCGGTCACATCAGACACGTATTGCAAACTCCTGTCGATGTGTTGTGGGAGCATTCTGACCGGTCACATCAGACACGTATTGCAAACTCCTGTCGATGTGTTGTGGGAGCATTCTGACCGGTCACATCAGACACGTATTGCAAACTCCTGTCGATGTGTTGTGGGAGCATTCTGACCGGTCACATCAAAGACTCGTGTGGAGGCTCCAATGCCCAGGATAGCAAGAGACCTCAGAGCGATGTCACCTCAGCCAGTCCGTCACGAAGGATCCCGTCCACAAGGTCCATTGACTGTTGTCCCACTCCCATCAGAGAGGAGTCTGTGTAGCATCCACCACCAGAGATACCTTCCTCAGACAGTGAGGCTGGTCAACACGTCCAACCACTAACCCACACCGTCACTCACCTACCACCACGTCTTAAATATCTTCTGTCAGATTCACCGTTCAAAGGAGATCTATTACCAAAAACATATGTGTCACCATACACTGCAGGGAAATTAAACTTCTTGTACGCATTCATAGAAAAAACGCAATGCCATCAATTGAAAACAGCACACGACAGCAACTGACAAGAGAATAACTGCAAATGACAACAGACTGTGCAAGGACAAAAATAAAATACTAATTATCATCTCTTTTATTCTCAGCTCAAGTTGGTAAAACCTGAGGTACGGGCATGGCCGATCACACCCATTTCTCAATTCCTGGACGCTTTCGGGCTATTCTGGTGTGTTCAGTATTGCGGCTTTCTGGAGACTCTCTGGGTCGATCTTTCGTTCAATTTTGATGGTTTCTACTTCTTATTAGAATTGCATATGCTCAGGCGGAGTACTGAATCCAGTTTGCGTTGACGGAAATATATGCTCAGAGGTTTTATCTGACTGTTGAGTGGGTATTTATGCCTGTTATTCTTCTTTGTCCTTCTGACGTGGTGGCTTTTCACTGAATCAGTAAAACCCGGCGCGATGCGTCAGGGTGAGAGGCGATCGGATGAGATCATCGTTTGAAAGTCTAATGGGCGTGAAGAATGAAAAAGGATTTGGCGGGAGGTCACGTGGTGGGTCACTGCGGCACTGGGGGGAGGGGCGGGAATAGAACGGGGCATTGTAATATGGCGAGGCATTTTCACCAGACTCAGATTCTGATGTTCCGCTCACTTCAATGCATTACGGAGGAAGGGAAAGCAACCTGAACTGTGGTTTAGAGAACAGTTTAGACGGGCCACAGATAACAGCTAACTGTTAGCGAATTTAGCACTGGAGAATGGAAAACATATCAGTAAACAGAAAGCAAACTACGTCTGTAGCTCGAATTCTACCGCAGAAGAAAAGGTATGGAAAATAAGTTCTGATTTAATTAAAGGGAAATGATCTTTGTAAAGGTAAGGCAAATGTAACTGTGCTTTAAGGTTTGAGCTGGGAAACAGGCAATCGGTGGAGATCTGCAAGGAACACAATGAATGTCACTGTTTGTGAAGATCCATTCGCTTGCTTTGTACCAGGTCGAACTCCGGCAGCGGCAAGATTTGCCCAGGTATGAACAGAGTGTGTGATCCGGAAACGGCAGAGTGGGTTTCGAGAGAGAGAAAATACTCCTGATGGAGGACAGATCACAGGATCGAAAAAGGCAAATCGGCTAGGCACTAAAATGTCAAGCCAGCATTGTCGAAGTACACAGCTGTGATAATGTTCCCATCTCGTCTCCAGTACGATGTACAGCCAGACATCATTTTGTGTGACTCCTTTAATCACTGTATTGGCCGGGGAGGTGGGGGCGACATGAGGGGGCTGGTCCGGAAACACTGAGCTGTCTCTGGCTGTCCTCAATTCTTTTGTTCATTGATGAAGCGCTTGAGCGAGGTCACCGGGAATTTCAGTGCGTTTATGAACTGCTCCCGGAACCTGGACTGGGTCACCCCGTAAATAAACGTATTCGTGCAGCAACTCAAATTCTGCAACATGTATCCAATTGCATAGAGGATAAACTCAGAATCCGTATAGTTATTGGCATCTGTTGCCCCAACATTATACTTAAAGAAATTTATAACAGTGACCAGCCATAGAAGGATAAAGCTGCCGGATATGGCGAAGAGTAAGATGATAGACCTCCTCCTGCTCTCCATCTCCGGGTCAGTCTGATTTTCCCCCTTCCTCTTCCCTCTCAGTCCTTCGCGTATTCGACTGGCCACTATAATGTGTCTGACCGTCAGGGTGTTGAGGAGCAAAATGACAGCGACCGGGATCAACGGGGTTAAACTCTTGTCCAACCTGTCAAATGCGACCCAGCCGGGCTCAGTGTAATAACTGGGGTTCAGTTTACAAAACCAGAGAACCCCATTGACCAGCTCACCCGCTTTGTGTATGAAGTAGAACGGTACGTTTTTCAAAAAGATCACAATGCAAGTTGACGACAAGACTTTAGAATATATCTCTATTAGCTTTGCGCATCGTGATGGAGCAAGTTTTGCCAACTCCTCCCTGCAAAACTCTCAAGCCGTGGCAGGTTAGTTGTGGGCCGTCGCCGGACAGGAACCTTGAGGTCGTGACAGAGATGTACAATCGGTAAAGCTCAGGACTGCGATTGGGCCCCTCAACGATATCAGTATTCAGTGTTTGAAGCCGCTCGACGGTGGCTCTGGCAACGTGTTTTGGGATGGTGTCCTGCTGAAAGACGAACCTCCTACACAGTTTAAACTTTCTGGCAGAGGCCGGCAGGTTTTTGCCGATTGCCTCTCAATACTTACCAGTCTTCCCATCGATGTGGACCACATTTCCAGTCCTGTCGATGGAAATTATCACCACAGCATGATGCTACCTGCATGACACTTCACAGTAACGGTGGGGTTGCCTGGCTAATGTACAGTGTTAGATTTACACCACAAAGATTTTCACTTCAGACTGATCCGAGCACAAGACCTTCTTCCACGTCCATACAGTATGTTGTACGTGACGCTTTGCGAAGTCTCGATGGGCAAAGATATGTTCCTACCGATGCGTGTTACGTCCTAAAGGGATGTTTTTCAGCAGCAGGGACTGGAAATCTGGTCAGGATTGATGAGAAAATGAAAGTGCTAAATACAGAGAGATCCTGGATAAAACCTGCTGGACTCTGCCAGAAAGCTTAAGCTGGGGAGAAAGATTTCTTTCAGCAAATCAACAAGCCAAATCACCCTGCCAGAGGAACCATGGAGTGGCTTCAAATGAAGAAATTTGAGGTATTTGAGTGACCCAGTCAGAGTAGTGACCAGAGCCCGATCGAAAATCTCTGGCAGGACTTCTAGATGCTGTCCAACGCGGCTGCCCAACTGACCAGCCACAGTTTGAGCAACTTTGCAAGGAGGTGTGGAATATCTGGCTCCATCAGGTTCTGCAAAACTAGCAGGGTCGTGTCCAAATAGACTACCGGCAGTAACAGCGAGAGGTTTAGCTTTCCATTCGTTACAATATTCTTTGTTTCCTGGCCTCTACTGTGAAAGCAGGGGCACGGGACTCACAAATAAACATTCCCAGTTATATTGATCGCAATCGCTGGTTGCAATACTCATTGATGTGAACGAAGTGTTGAGTGCTGGGTACTTTTACACTGTAGCAGATGATTCGGTTTCAGAATTTAATTTGGAAATGTCCTGCCATGTATTTCCCATCACAATGAACATCCATTCGCAGCTTGGAATATTCTAGAGAATATAAACACTCCACTGATCTTTTCATTGCGCTAATGTTTAATATCACGCAGTCTCACCCAACGCCAATCATACAGCCGGCCACGTTTTTTATGCCAACTACAGGAAATTTCAGTAAAAGTGCTTCCGTCTTTCATCAAGTAGCGTTTCAGCATCATCAATGACAGCGCTGAGCACGGCATTCTTGACTTTAGGTAAAACATGACACACCATTTAATATTGCTTACCGGGCACAGCGATCGCCAGAATGACCAGGTAGTAGGTATCCCTGACGCGGTAAAAAGTTTCCAACATTTCCTGAGTGAGTTGATCAAAGGATTTCAGCAGCCGACAATCGCTCCCAATGTAAATCAGAGAAAGAAATCCCCCTCAACCCTGAATTTATACACCTGCCAATCTCCACGCAACACCAACGTTTCGGATCGTTCATGAAAATAAATAACAGATTTACGAAGATGGAATATAGTGACTGTGTCAGCGGGTGAAATATCAGCTGTCATATAAATAGTTTGTAATATTTAATTGGAAATCCCCAGGGTACCGACATAACAGATTAAACTCGTTGGTGTCGAAATGAAACTTTCTCTCTGCGGTGAGGTAATTGTCCAAAGGGAGATGGGCATGCCCATCCCTTTCCCTGTGAAATATTTACCCTCCTTGCTACCGGCGCCCTAGGGCACAGAGGGTAGTAGATTTTCTCCATATCTGAATACGATATATGAGTATATCATCCATGTACTAATCTTTCAGACTCTGAAATGATTCCAATGCAGCGGCATCTACCACCACTCCAGGCAGGGCGTTTCACGCAGCCATCGTTCTTTGTGTGAAAAACTAGCCCTGATAATCCTGCAATAATTTCCTGAAATTCCCTCAGTATTATGGACCTACATGTTAGCCATTTCCCCCATGGAAAATGACACTGCCACTCCACTCCAACCACGCCTCTTATAACACTGTACACCTCCACAAAGTCACCTCTCATCCTCCTTCACCCCGAAGAGAGAAGCCACAGCTCGCTCAGCCATTGATCACGTGACATGCTCTATAATTCACGCGGTCTCGTAAACCTCCTCCGCGTCTTGCCTATAATGGGATGACCAAATGTGAACGTAATATTACAAGTGTGGCCTGAAGAGGTTTGAAACGGCTGCAGCAATACATCTCGCTCTTGAACTCAATCTTCAATAAACTGAAACAAATTCAATTATTGTGAGTTAATGTAACAGCCTGAAAACAAAACTTCACTCAGCACCAGTGAATAATCTGTGAGAGCTATTGTTGGAGCGTCCCAGTTACAGAGCTTTCATCTTCTCACTCAAAGTCCGTGTCAGTGTAATTACCCCAAACCGAGCGGGAGCTCTCGTTGGAATTGAACCGGCCGGACGATTTAATTCGCACTGATAAGTACGTTTGAAAATGTCCGACAGAGTGAGCTGGAGTTACACACACACAATTCAGGTGGAACTCAGCGGGTCAGTCAGCATCTATGGAGAGGAACAAGGAGCCGATGTTTCGGGCCGAGACCCTCCATCAGGAATGACGTCAGATCCCACCATTGCTGTCTGACCTGCTGAGTTGCTCCAGCATTTTGTGTGTGTTTCTCTGGATTACCAGCATGTGCAGAACCTTGTGGGTTGATGGTGGAACGGGCAGGTTCAGCGGGGTGGAGATAACTGAGGGAGAATTGGTGGAAATTTACAGGATAACATGGAAACATCATTCCCAGTTCAGGACGGGTGGAGCTCAGCTGGCACGGAGTTCAGATATTTAGTCACAGATAAACAGTAAAGCGAAGAGAACATCACAGAACCGGAATCTGTCGGACTGGCGACGCAGGATTTCCACCGGAAAGTCGTTCATTCCTTTCCTGCCCCCGATGCAGCTGGACACGAGGAGTTTTTCCAGCACGTTATCTGTTTCTCCGAATTAGAACTGAGAACATGGAATAGAGACCAATACAGGCCCTTCGGCCCAGGATGTTCTGCCGACATTCTAACCCACTGCAAGATCAATCTAACACAGGGATTCACAAACGTTTTTATGCCATGGACTGACATTAACCAGGGATCTGATAGCCTGTTGAGAATCCCGGATCGAAGACTTTCATCCCACGGCGCCCTCTATTGATCTGTCATCCATTTCAAACATCAAGGGTCCCAACACCCATACCTACGGAACACCACAGGCAGGCGATCATCAAAATAACTCTCTTTTATAATCCTCCGCCGCAGCCGATGCTGCGAATCCTATGGCCTAACTTTTTGTCGGACCTTGTCCAGGTCGGGTTCTCACTGATGACGATGGAAACAACATCTTCACTACCGTTTGCTCCCTCCTTGACAGCGGTGGGTCGTGGAGCGGTGTGAAAAGACAGAACGACAGGAGGGAGAGGGACAGATAGAGGGTGGGAGAGGGAAGAGGGGAGAGGCAATAAGGGAAGGGGAAGTAAAGTGAAAGAAGGAGGGATGGATGGCAAGATACAAACTCTCAGTTGGTCGGTCTGCATCTGTGGAGAGGGAATGTATTAACATAATTTTTTTAGATTTATTGTTATATTGTCGCTTTCACAACTTCAGCATCCCCCAACCCTAGTTCTGAATAATGAATATTCATACAGCGGTTCCATTGACTAACACACACAACACTGTCAGCATTCTTCACAGACTTTCCCCACTGTTTTGTATCCCGATTCAGGGCGAAAACTGACGACATGTCTGAGAGAGGGAGAGAGAGAGAGAGAATGAGATGGAGAATGAATCCTGACATGTTCATATCGGGAGCGGCAGAATTTCAACGTTCAAAAGTTCAGATTTCGAAGTAAATTTATTATCAAGTTTAAACACATCAGCATGTAGAGTCCTGAGATACATTCCGTTGGCATAAGCAATAAATGCATATTGGAATAATAACCACAATAGGCTCAATTACCTGTTAATTTCCCCTCTTTCCTCACATTCATTACACCCTGAGCTCCCTTTTGCATGCTCGTCATCCTCCTCGTACTTTCCAACTGCTTCCGTTCCGGCACCAGATTAGCTACCTTACCCCCGGATTTCTCTATCTCTCTCTCTCCCTCTCTCTCTCTCCCTGTCTCTCTCTCTATCCCCTCTCGCTCTCTCCCACCTCCTCTCCCTCTCTCTCTCTATCCATCTATCTATATTCCTATATCCCTCTCTCTATCTCCTCTCGCTCTCTCACTTTGCTCCTCCCTTCTCTCTCATACACGCGCGCGCGCACACACACACAAACGCGCACGCATACACACGCACGCGCACGCGCACGCACACACACACACACACACACACACACACACACACACACACACACGCACACACACGCACACACACACACACATACACACACACGCACACACACACACACACACACACACACGTGAACGCTGGACTCCACCACGTTCCCCGTCGCTTGGCTTCGAAAGCAACATCCAACTCCTCTGCCTCATTCTCGCTGTATTTCCGTTTACGGTTTCATCAACACGTGTCATTAGGATTCAAACGGTTAGGCCATGGGATTCGGAACAATCACCACCAACCAAGCAGAAATACAGCACAATATAGAATTTGGCTTTAATTACTACGAAAGCTGCGCTCTGCCGACCTTCATAATTTGCAGGACCTGCAGGTAACTAAACTCCAGATCGCCAATCTCTTGCACATCATTTCCTCTGTGACGGTGACACGCTCATCAAGTTTGCTGCTCTGAATTGAATTCGGTTGCTTACAAGAAAATAAACTCTCACTCACGGCGTTGGTGATTCGCTTCTTTTGTCCGTAAAAGCAGGACAGGTGGAAGGGACAACTTCCGAAAGGCAAAACACCAAAGTCTCAAGAGATGCTGGATATCATACAGGGAATAACAGAGAGTGGAGGGGCGCAGAAACACATTTGGTTACAGCTCAGTAACATTACAAATAAACTGTGTTGGGACAGAAAGCAAAGAAATGATTGGACGCCAACAGGGTGAGAAGGAGAGAAAAGGAGAGGCGGGTTGAGCACGGAAAATGACAGAATTGATGGAATGATGAAGTAACGATAATGTGAATGTAAACAGGAAAGGAAATGGCGTGCCTCGAAACAAAACATGATATCAAAATATTAAGCAGCAAGATTTAAGATTATTTAATTCATTTTTCATATACGATTAAATTATATACATTGACTGATGTTATGTTGGGAAGGTATTGGGTTTGCTGCCGGTGAAGTTCTAAACACAAACCAAGACTTTAAACTTTATTGGATATAAATTGCCCGAATTCTCTCACTAAAGGGATATTGTACTGTCACTACCCAGTCAAAGATTAGTTCAATTCTCTGTTTATTCTCCAATGTGAGTTTAGCCCTCAATCGCCATTATTCGAACGGTGGAATCCTTCTCCCCACCAAGTTGAAGATACTTCCAGATAACAAAGTAGTTTTAAATACAGTTAATTTTATTATCAGCGATGCAAGTTTAATTCGAAACAAAACTATTAAAACTCATTAAAACTCACAGAATATGTCTACCTTAAACATTTCCAAAATGTTTCTAAACCACACACTATTTCTGAACTCACAAGGCATCTCTAACACTGATGTACGATTCTGTCTTCCTCTCAGTGGATTAGGTTAGGGAAGTTTGCAGCACAGATGGATATATCAAGTCTTGTAAACTGATCGCGTACTGTTGTCTTCTTGTGCTGAAGGATTAAGAAACTGACATTTTAGTCGAAGAGAATATCAATCAGCATTACGTCACGATATAATAAAACAAGTAAATCTGAAACGTTTCTCCGTTTTACTTTGACAAGGAATGTGCCGAACTGAGAACAGATACACATCACTCTAACTTCAGTGTTTTCTCAGAAAATTAACTGAGCTGGGTTTAAATCGGCTGCAGGTGATGAATTGGAAACGAGTGGCAGTTGACTACTGTTATCTGGGTGGAGACTGGGAGGCGCCCGGCTGTGTAGCCTAAACAGATCCCCTGACCCTCCTACGGAGGCACCGACGGTTCAGGACGATCCCGATGCGGGCAGAGGAGCTCCTCGACGGGCGATCGATCAGGATTTTTATTCCTTTATTAAGATACAACGAGGAGTAAGCCACGCCGCACAGTAATCCCTTCATTTCATCCTATTCACTTAACAGCGCTATTAGAAAGCATGGTTCGGAATCGCCGGTTCTACCGAACCAGGTGGCAAGTGCAGGAGGTGGCGTACTCAGAAGGATGGTCTTCCTCAGGGAAGTGTGCTCGCACCGCAGTTGTACAACATCTACACGGATGACCAACCGATATGTGATGTCCCTCGCCGTTTTATATCTGCTGATGACTGATGCATCTCTGCCCAAAGCACCGATTTTAACACCGCGGAGAAAGCGCTTTCTGAGGCCTTGAGGGACTTACATCCTACTGTGAGGAAAACCACCGAAGACGCAAGTTTGTGCATTCCACCCCAGGAACCGTGAAGACAAACGACAGCTGAAAGTAACCTGGCGTGGGGCAACAGTGACGCATCGCGAGCACCCTATCCACTTAGGAGTCACCCCTCACTTTCAAGAACCACACCAGAAAGGCAAAGGCAAAAGTGAGCGCACGAAGCAACATCCTGAATAACACAAAATGGGGAGCAAGCTGGAAAACATTACGAGCCAGTGCACTTGCTCTTTGCTATTCCACTGCCGAGTACGCCTGCCCTGCATGGGAAAGACCTGCTAAGAAAATGGATGCCGTTCAGAATGCAAGTTACCGACTGATCACAGGTTGTTAAAACCAGCAGACACCGACAGCCTATATATCCTGGCGGGTATCGCTTCCCCTGATATAAGAAGAAAGGTAGCCAGCAAGAAGGAACGACTCCGTCAAATGTCAGATGAGAGGCATCCTCTACACCGACACCCAGCCGCCTAAAGCCAAGGAAGAGCTTCATGAACAGGGTTGTTCCGTTACAATCAACCCCATCTGAAGGCCGCATTGTCTTGTGGAAAGACCGGCTCGCCTGTCTCAAACACCCCCCAACGATGGAAGTTCGACCAAATGTAAACCTTCCCCTAGGAACTAATTGCAAATAGGCAACCTGGAAGTGCCTGAACAGACTTAGGACCGGTGTAGATCGTTCAAAGGTGTGACTAAGCAAATGGGGATATACAACCAGCCGGACAACATGTGAATGTGCAACTGAACCAAACACTATGTAACAGCTCATGCAATGCCCATCGCTAGAAGAACCCTGAACTGCTGCAGATCTTGACGATTTCAACAACAGGGCGCAGAGATGTGTTCAGTTCTGGCTGGGCCACGTATAGACTGTCCGTGGACACGATAAGAAGAAGAAATCCTGACGTAATCACGTCACAGTTGACAATGAACAATGAACCAGTATGTCTTTGGTCTGAGTGTTTCCTCCCACTGTCCAGAGACGTACCGGTTGGTAGGTTAATTGGACCCTGTAAGTTGTCTCGAGGTTTGGCAGGGATGAAATCGGGTTTGTTATGTAACCAGGGTTGAGGGGCGAGGAGGGCATATTCCGTACTCCATCTCAATAGATAAAATCAATAATAATTACTGCCATCGATCATGTTGAGAGGGAAATTTCAATATTATCATCGCTGCGGCGTGAAGTAGCTTTCCGTATTAGGCCATTCGGCCCGTCGAGTCATCTCTGCCATTCCAACATGACAGATTTACTACCCAACTAACCCCATTCTCCCGCATCCTCCTTGTAAAAGTAAACGCCCTTACGAATTAACATTCCAGAGGAAATATCATCCCCACGACCACTCTCTCCAGACCTTTCAATATTCGATAGTTTCAGTGATATCCCCACTCATTCTTCTAAACCCTAACGACTACAGGCCGTTAAGTTCGTTAAGACTTTCCTCCCCGGAATCACCCTCGTGAACTTCCAGTGTACAATTTCAATGGCAGCCCACCTTTTCCTCAGTCAGAAGTCCCAAGGCTGCTCTGAATTCTCCAACGGCATTCTGAGTAGTGCTTTATAAAACGTCAGTTTAAATCCTTGCGCCACTTTTCCAATTCTCTGGAAATGAATGCTAGAGTTGCATTAGTCTTCCTTTCAGCCGAGTCACCCCTCAAGTTAACCTTTCTGTAGCTCTGGGCAAGGAATCCCAAATCACTTTGTGCCTCTGAATTTCGGATCCGACGCACCCACACCACCTCGTTTAGAAAATAGTCTGCACCTTTATTCCCCTACCAAACTGCATGACCACAAACTTCCTTACAGTACTGTCCATCTGCCGTTTAACCCAGTCACCTGTTCATATTCTATACCTTCACAGTATGGTCTGGGTCAATTTTGACTCAGCCCAAGAATCCCCTTATAACAAAGGTCTATACAAAATTGTGAATCACAGATCTATTTAGAATGTGTAAATAGCCATTCTGATATTAATAAATGGGTCATTAATCCTTAATTGATGCTTCAGAGATCTAAAATCCATTTCAAAGATACGGGTCAAACTTAACAAAGAACAAAAATTTGTAGCACCTGTACAAAACTATAAAACATTTAAATATTTTTAATTTGCACATTTTGGGTCAGTATGGAAAAGTCATTAGATTTCGGCAAAAAATGGCATTTAAGGTGTTTTTACTGCTGCCAAACGTCAAAACGGGTTAAATTTGACCCGTAAAGTATGTAAAGGTTCTCCAATCTGTCTGTCATTCCACAGACTCCCCGCTTCCTTCACTCTCAATAGACCAGCTGCTGTGAGAACATCAGAGAAACCATTCTCCAATCTGTCTGTCCTTCCACAGACTCCCCGCTTCCTTCACTCTCAATAGACCAGCTGCTGTGAGAACATCAGAGAAACCATTCTCCAATCTGTCTGTCCTTCCACAGACTCCCCGCTTCCTTCACTCTCAATAGACCAGCTGCTGTGAGAATATTAGAGAAACCATTCTCCAATCTGTCTGTCCTTCCACAGACTCCCGCATCCTTCACTCTCAATAGACCAGCTGCTGTGAGAATATTAGAGAAACCATTCTCCAATCTGTCTGTCCTTCCACAGACTCCCGCATCCTTCACTCTCAATAGACCAGCTGCTGTGAGAATATTAGAGAAACCATTCTCCAATCTGTCCGTCCGTCCACAGACTCCCCGCTTCCTTCACTCTCAATAGACCAGCTGCTTTGAGAACATTAGAGAAACCATTCTCCAATCAGTCTGTCCTTCCACAGACTCCCCGCTTCCTTCACTCTCAATAGACCAGCTGCTGTGAGAACATGAGAGAAACCATTCTCCAATCTGTCTGTCCTTCCACAGACTCCCCGCTTCCTTCACTCTCAATAGACCAGCTGCTGTGAGAACATTAGAGAAACCATTCTCCAATCTGTCTGTCCTTCCACAGACTCCCCGCTTCCTTCACTCTCAATAGACCAGCTGCTGTGAGAACATTAGAGAAACCATTCTCCAATCTGTCTGTCATTCCACAGACTCCCCGCCTCCTTCACTCTCAATAGACCAGCTGCTGTGAGAACATTAGAGAAACCATTCTCCAATCTGTCCGTCCGTCCACAGACTCCCCGCTTCCTTCACTCTCAATAGACCAGCTGCTGTGAGAACATTAGAGAAACCATTCTCCAATCTGTCTGTCATTCCACAGACTCCCCGCTTCCTTAACTCTCAATAGACCAGCTGCTGTGAGAACATTAGAGAAACCATTCTCCAATCTGTTCCTCCCTCCACAGACTCCCCGCTTCCTTCACTCTCAATAGACCAGCTGCTGTGAGAACATTAGAGAAACCATTCTCCAATCTGTCCGTCCGTCCACAGACTCCCCGCTTCCTTCACTCTCAATAGACCAGCTGTTGTGAGAACAGAAGAGAAACCATTCTCCAATCAGTCTGTCCTTCCACAGACTCCCCGCTTCCTTCACTCTCAATAGACCAGCTGCTGTGAGAACATTAGAGAAATCATTCTCCAATCTGTCTGTCCGTTCACAGACTCCCCGCTTCCTTCACTCTCAATAGACCAGCTGCTGTGAGAACATTAGAGAAACCATTCTCCAATCTGTCTGTCCATCCATAGACTCCCCGCTTCCTTCACTCTCAATAGACCAGCTGCTGTGAGAACATGAGAGAAACCATTCTCCAATCTGTCTGTCCTTCCACAGACTCCCCGCTTCCTTCACTCTGAATAGACCAGCTGCTGTGAGAACATTAGAGAAACCATTCTCCAATCTGTCTGTCCATCCATAGACTCCCCGCTTCCTTCACTCTCAATAGACCAGCTGCTGTGAGAACATTAGAGAAGGTAATGGACAAGCAGAGAACGCCTGGTGCTGATGACATATCTCCGCAAGGAATACAGACTCAATAGCCCTTTCCTGATATCATTGCATACCCAGATTATTTTGACAATTTGAAGTTATTAAGATTTCCAGACTCTGTTCTGAATCGGTCGAGCGCATTTTGCTTTGTAAAACCGAGTCTGCACTCAGTTCTGAAGAAGGATTGTTCGATGATGTCCAATACCTGTTACTTCATCTTCTCCCGTGAATTTAATTGACATTAAGACCCTGTCCCGAGGAAAGTGCGGCCTCTTCACATGCACCACTCCATACGTCGTAGCCATTTCGGCAGCGGATCGCCGCTGTCTATCTTCCAAGTCATTTAGTATCAGATCAGACAGTATTATTTCTCAATAAATATCCTGAACCTCACCGCTGAGTCCACTATTACCGAGGTACTTAGCCCTGTGATCACAGGCTGCTCTACCTCGGTCATCGTCAACTCCACCTTCCTCGATTTGCCGCTATATTTTGTCAAAATCTGAAAGGTTCATATTGCATGGGGAAACGTTGGCAGCAATCCTAGAGAGAGATGAAAGTCTGTTCAGTGTTAGTAAATGGCCTTCGAAGGAATGCAAATAATCGATAACGTGCCGTGGGTCTCTGCTGGACAGCCCACATTGTACACGGAAATCAGATTTGCCTTCTTGAAACAGGCAAACTTTGAAAACGTTCTCCAAGTCGTCACAAACGATGAAACTGGAGATGACTGACAGAACCTTGAGCGTCAGAATCAAATCAAAAGGGGAGTGCGGAGCTAAATCGGCATCGAGCCAGTCAAAATCTGGTTTCTATGTAAAATGTGGGCTGCCCAGAAGAGATCTAAGGCACGTTTATTAATTTATTAATAAATTAAAGTAATAATGTAATAAATCTGAAAGTCCTGACGAAACGTCTCGGCCCGAAACGTTGACTGCTCATTTCAACGGATGCTGCCCGACCTGCTGAGTTCATCCAGCTTGTCTGTATGTGCCGAATCTGAAAGTGTTCTCATATTTATCAGCCCATCAACAGAACACTCGTTAGCTTAGTCGTCCATTTTCCCGGATTGAGCTCACTCTGAGCAAGGACCTGATCATCACATAATTGACAAGTTGGCCTTTATTGCTGAGATAAACGCCTCGCTGCAGGAAGGATGTGGAAGCCACAGACAGGGTGCAGAGGGGATTTACTGGGGTGGCTCCTGGATTGGGAACCATGCCTTATGAGAATAGGTTGTGTGAACTCAGCCTTTTCTCCTTGGAGCGACAGAGGATGAGAGGTGACCTGATAGAGGTGTGTAAGATAATCAGAGGCATTGATTATGTGGATAGTCAGAGGCTTTTTCCCAGGGCTGAAATGGTTGCCACACAAGGACACAGGTTTACGGCGCTGGGGAGTAGGTACCAAGGGGATGTCTGGGGTAAGTTTTTTACAGAGAGCGGTGAGTGCGTAAAATGGGCTGCCAGTGATAGTAGTGGAAGTGGATGTGATAGGGTCTTTTAAGAGACTTTTGGATAGGTACATGGAGCTTAGAAAAATGGAGGGGGATAGGTCAGCCTAGTAATTTCTGAGGTGGAGACATGTTCGGCACAACTTTGTGGGCCGAAGGGCCTGTACTATGCTGTAGGTTTTCAAAGTTACTATGTTTCTATAAATGGCGATAACGAAGACTTTTGCTTTGTGAATTTCAACTGCTTCATTTCTTTTCATTGTTGTGCAGTTTTTAGTTCTTTTCTGGGAATATCTCCCCCGCTCGATATTAACCACATTAATGTTTCGATAATCGTCCTTTCCTCATTCCCTTGACTGTGGTTAGTACAGTCATGCAGCCCGATTGATTGTGCTGCACTCACATTATGTGAAATATAGCATTTACTCACTGAGTTCGTATATTTCACACCCAAATCGTCTCTTCTGTTTCATTGGAACTTCAGCTTCAAAGTTCCGCACAATGTTAGTCTTCCATTTTCTAGGCATTTCAATTAACAATGTACGTAAAATTTGGATTGGAGCGGCGTACAACACTATCGCCAGCCACGGCCGCAGTTCGGATCCTCAGTTCAAGAATATCCTTCGTTTGCCTTATTGGCGAGTCTTGCAATTACTTCAGAACTTAGTACATTGATGGGTTATGTTCCTTGTCTCCTCTGCAACTCGTGTCCAGTCTGCAGTCCTATGTGGCTATTCCACAGCAACCTATTCCTGTAAATATCACTGTTTTCTGTGCGAGTTGAGAGAGAGAGAGAGAGAGAGAGAGCGAGAGAGAGAGAGAGAGGAAGGAACAGAGAGATGAGGAAGGACAGAATGAAATCTATAATTTTCACATTTGCGCCTGTGAAAGTAAACACCAGAAAACACGTGTAATACGTGTAAATGATGAAGATGATATGACATATGATATGATATGATATGATATGAGAGTATTGAGTAACTGGAGGAAGGCTGTGGGCCGTGTCATATTTTTTTTCGTGGCTCCGGAGAAACGGACACAGGAAGACGTGTTTGTTGTAACATTGTCCCAAACGTAGCAATAGCAGTCCAATATCCGTCCGTTTAGCTTATCTGAGAAAACATCATCAAAATGACGGGAATGTACCAGGGACAGAAAGACAAATGATCCAGGAATATTGAATTGTGTTTTGATATTTTTCTTCTGTGTAACAATGAACACTGAAAATTTGTCCTTTCCGTAACGCGAGTCTGTTGGATAGATTACTGTCTCTCTCGGCATAGCGACATGAAACAATGAACGTGCAGGTGGATACAACCTGAAATGGTTTATATATGTCAGAGTACTATGGTCATTGGTATCCTAATTCAAATATATGGTTTTCTTTTTGTCTTCTTTTATTTCTTGGTATTTTTTAATGTTTCATTTTGCTATTTGACCTCTCTTCATCTTCTCTTGTTATCAATTCCTTCGGTACCTGTTGGTTCCCTCTATATAAGAGCATATTTACTGGCATTGCCTAACTAGACTGGTGATCCAGAACGATTAGTTCTCTCTCTCTCTCTCTCTCTCTCTCTCTCTCTCTCTCTCTCTCTCTCTCTCTCTCTCTCTCTCTCTCTCTCTCTCTCTCTCCCTCTCCCTCTCTCGTTCTCTGCTCCCCTACTAAAGTTTATTTCACGTCGTTATTTTCCCTTTTCTGTTTCAATATCATTGACACGGATAGTTAACGGGTTGATTGTTCACCGTGATATCGCGTGGTATGTTAAAAATTTCCATCTTATTTTCCTAATCTATTACCTCTGGGGGGGAATGCTCCACATTAAACTGGGAATATTGCAAGCTAAACAAGCGATCAATTAACAAAATAACTGCCTACAAAATACTCTATTGTTCATAGACTTCAGATTCCGGATTGTTCATTGTCACTCTTCAGTGTCCGGGTGTAAAGGAGGAGGAAATTAATGATACACCGGAATCCGATTCGGCAGAAACAAACACAACAGACACAACGATCACAGAACGGAATAGGGGAAAAACACAATAAATATGTGTCACAGTACAGTATCCGTACCAGACAGTGACGCAGCATGTTAGGAAGCCCGCAAGTCCACATTTCCAGAAGGTCGTGAGCACTATGCTGTGGGTTGGTGCAAGAGAGCGAGAGAAGGAGCGGAAAACAAGGGGTGGGAGAGTACGGGACTGGATAGTTCAGTAGGAGCGATTTATTTTCGACTCCAATCTGTCATTTACCATGAAATGTGACCCACGTTTCACTGCGCCAGTTTTACAAACAAAATCTGTTCTGATTTACTATTTTGTGCCCTTTTCAGAGCACCGTCATTTATCCTGCATCTTTGACCCATCACAAAATGTCCCCGTTCCCCAGCTGCCAATTGTGAAAATCACAGGATTCCCTTTCTCACTCTCTCTCCCTGTCTCTTGCACGTGCTCTGTTCACTACTGCCTCGAACACAAAATTTCACCCGGTCCCCACAACATTTTCCTATGGAACTCTTCCTCCATCCGGCCTTGTGTAGATTCCCCATTTGTTCTCTGCTCCCCGGACAATATCCCAAATCCAGTAGCTTGTTTCACATTTTTATTTTTCCCCTTTCCCCTGCAATATGATCGAACTTGAACGTCAGTGTGCGATGATGCCAAATTTTGCAGGGATTTAATAAATATTGAATTCTTGAAATTGAATATTGCTGTAAAAATCATGTGATAGACAATAGACTTTCAATATTTTAACACGAAATTTTTAACGATACAAAAGAATCCCAAGAATGCATAAAGCTTTCTTCCTTTACTTATAGTTTGCTATTTTCCCGTTCAATGTAAATATGTATTTCACGCCATTTCTCAGTTCCTCTCTGAATTTCCGCTGCGTTAATCCATAGATACATGTGTTTGTGCAGATACTCAGAATCTGCAACATAAACCCAACCTGCTGAGCGATATACACTG
Source organism: Hypanus sabinus (assembly GCF_030144855.1). Lineage (NCBI taxonomy): Eukaryota > Metazoa > Chordata > Chondrichthyes > Myliobatiformes > Dasyatidae > Hypanus > Hypanus sabinus. The sequence goes on along the minus strand of NW_026781704.1, from coordinate 25,111 downwards.
GGTCACTCAAGAATCGATCAGGGTAAAAGAAGTTCCTCACCGGCCAGTTCAGAGAATGCACGACATATATCATCCACAGTAACATGAAATTGGCCGAAATGGTGAAAAGTAAAATCATCGACTTCTTCCGATTTTTCTCCTCTGCATCATCCTTTGAATTCTCTCCATTGTTTCGGAATTGCTTGCGAACTTTATTGGCTGCGATAATATGTCTGACGGTCAGAGCATTGCAGAGTGAAATGAACAGGATTGGTGATAAGGGGGTTATGATGCTGTCGATCCACTCGAAAGTTTTCCACAGTGGTGAGGTTAAATATTGAGATGATAAAACGCAGCCCCATGCAACATTGTTAATATAAACTACAGGTTCAAGCATAAAATGGAAAGGGATTGTCCTCAGGCAGCTGAATATAATCACAACAGCGATAATCGCAGAAGCTGTTTTCTCGGTGCAATATTTTAACTGAAGCCTCTGACAGCAAATTGCCACAAAGCGATCGAAGGTAAAAGCGACGGTGAACCAGACAGAACAGTCCACAGCGATAATGTACACGACAAAATTGATGCTACACACTCGCGTCAGAAACAGAAAATTCAAAGAGAAATACATGAAGTTAACCCGACGTATTATCACTTCGACAATAACCACCAGCAGATCCGCCGTTGACATGGCCATCAGGTAGCGAGTGATGCATCTGGACAAACCGCACCTTCCTCGTGACAGGATCACAATTGCCACCAAGTTCACTGCAAGAGACAGGGAATCTACAATTACATTGACATAATTACAGCATATATAAAGACAGTTAAATGTTTAAAGAGACAAGTAAAATTTCTTCTAATTCTGTATTGAATACGTTTCATTTTATGATTACACATTACCCCTGCATGAAAGAACAGAAGAAGTAACTCTAATTGTTGAAGCTACTCGATGTGTTGACAAGTGAAATGTGATGTTAGTAACAATCACAACTGTCCGGATGACTCACGATCGATCCTAAAGTTTTGATATCTTTCTCTCTGCACATCTGCTGCGTCACCCACTGAAAATTCCAGCATTTTAAATTTATTTACCTCTTCCTGTCGCTCCAAACTAGGGTAAACTCTGACAAAAGTCCGACTGCCCCATTGCTCTGTGCTCTCGCCATAGGCAGGGCTTCTGATATTACACTGGGCAATGATAATAGTCACGCATCAGGATTTAAATGAGGAGACGCGTTTCACTCAGAAAGCGGCGGATCTCAGGAGTCCTTTGTCCTGGAGGGAGGTAGATGACCAGACATTGATAATACTTAAGGTAAAGGAGGATAGATTTTTAAATTTTAGTTTTATGAATTGCAGGATAAGGTGTCAGAGCGGGATACATGTTTTGCGAGTCCACCTTGTTCCGGAGGAACGTCCCTTCGTTTGTTTGTAAGGCTGAGACTTGACGATAATGAAAAAAAAATTATCAGTTGTCGGAAAGTAGACGTGTGTATCGATCGGCGTTTCAGGTCAAAGCATTGAGTTCAGACCAGCTAGTGTCCACAATCTGCATCTCCTGAGTCTCCAGGAGAATGCGAATTACGGGCGATGGGCATCGTTGACTGATAATGCGACAAATCACTTGCTCTTGTTCGCTGGTGAACAACAAACTGAACCAAATAAGCAGAAGAGACCAGATGGGAAAACCAGATACTGTGTAAAAATGACTGATTTAATATGTCTGTATGATTTTCAGAGCAACATACATTAAATATGAAACATTAATTATCTCTAATCTGTTCCCTGCGCATCAAATAGAACCATTTTCAGTTATTTTTAGGCATTATTTATTGAAATTTATGGAAGCAGGACATTATCTTGTCTCCGTTAATATTTCATTAAAGAACATTTAAACCAACTGTTTTTATCCATACTAAACGCTCCACACGGATAAAGACTGACTGCAGCCGTACTATGATATTTAACTTTGATCGTCTGTATCTCACCTGGGACACCGACGGCAGCAAGAACCGGGTAATAGATCCGGTCTATCCGGAAAATTAGCGGGTACCCCATCTTCTCGCGAATCAGACCTGATCATCCCAATGAATCAGGTTGCTGAATGTAGTCGTTATAATAGTCCAGAGTATACTCCGTGGGGAGAGTCACAAAAAGGATGCAAATTACGATTGCATTTACAATCCAGTAAACAACTCAGCTAATTAATCATGATTGTTCTTTAATTATTTCGTCCTGCAGTCATGTTTCTTCATGAGTGGTTAAGAAATTTCAACAATGGTATTCTTGTAAACACATCTGAATCTTCATGCTTGGGAAAACAACATAGAATAGAACAGAATGGGAGACAACAAGAATCAAAAGACCAACAACAAAACAAGCTCCGTTTCTCCCCCCAAGACAAGCACACACACGGGTCTCCAACCACGGGAAAATATCCCTCTTCTCCGGCAGCGAACTCGGGCACGGAATGGGCTCATCGACATTGAGCCTCGAACAGTCATCTGTAGTTCTCAGGCCGGCGACCACACGATTAGTATAACCTTGAAGGCATTTGGCAGGAGCAAAGTGGAACGAATCTCAATATATCTCAAAACATGTCGGATTTTATGCAACACTACTTCTGCTGCGCGAAGACCTTTATTGACGCGGCTGCCTTGTCCAAGTTCTGAGAGTTGGTGAAGAACGCGATCAACTATCCCCTCACCTCAGTGAGTTAAAGCCGACCATGCGCTCAGACAGAAATATCCACTAAATCCTTAGTCCAGCTACTATAATTCACCAGTTCATGAAGGAAGAGGCGCTGCAGGGCAGATTATCCAAAAAATAGCGTGTCGAATTGTCTTTGACAGGTAGTGACTCTCGTCGTTTCAACAGTCCCCTCTGGCTCCATGGGGGTGTCAACAAGTCTCTGTGTTTAAACAAAACTGTCCCCACAAACTATTTTTAAAAAGTAACATACCCCACAAACACATTGGTTTTCATATCCGACTCATGAGAGGAAAGGTTCTCAATATCTACCCTATCAAGGAGTCTAATAATATTATATCGGCTGTTACAATCCACAGTTACTTATAGTTGTAAGCTGCAGGATTTTATAGTCGTCATTTTATATAAATCCGTAACCTCTTTCAGTTCAACGTAAACTCACCGAGAATATTCGATTATAAATAAATATCCAATTTATGACACAAAATGTTCCAACACCTGTGAAGGCAAACGTTTCAGATGTATTGTTAAACAACTCTTCTTAGACATATACACAAAAAGTAATCCAGCGAACAGAATATTATCGAGATACCGTAATTCTGGAACAATGACATCCTAATCAAACACTATTTGCAACTTCTCTACATATCTCAAAGGGAGGGAGAGGGAGAGGGAGAGAGAGAGGGAGAGGGAGAGGGAGAGGGAGAGGGAGAGGGAGAGAGAGAGAGAGAGAGAGAGAGAGAGAGAGAGAGAGAGAGAGAGAGAGAGAGAGAGAGAGAGAGAGAGAGAGAGAGAGAGAGAGAGAGAGAGAGAAAACTAATCGTTCTGGATCACCAGTCTAGTTAGGCAATGCCAGTAAATATGCTCTTATATAGAGGGAACCAACAGGTACCGAAGGAATTGATAACCAGAGAAGATGAAGAGAGGTCAAATAGCAAAATGAAACATTAAAAAATACCAGGAAATAAAAGAAGACAAAAAGAAAACCATATATTTGACATCGCCTGTGGCTAGAGAGGACAGGTAGTTGTTGATAAAGAACCCAGCAAATCTCTTTCTTGTCACTCTCCGTAGCCTTGGGCATATTCTGTCGGGCCCAAGGCTAACAACCAGCGTAATGTTCTTTAAGAGCTCCAATACATACAACTCCTTTACCTGGAAATGCGCCGGCATATCAATCTGCTGAGAACTGATCTCGCTATCGTGCACGTTCTTCCCCTTCGTAAATTCCGATGTAAAGCAATCATGAAGGACCTCACTCATATACTCGTCCTCCAAGCAAAGGTTCCCCTCTTTATCCCTGAGAGGCTGAGAGGTCATAACCTTTCAGTAGTCGTCACTTTGTCCTTGTTGCATCTTGCATGTATAGAATGCCTTGAATTATTTGTCCATGTCATAACGCTGTTTATGAAGGCACCAGCCTGTGCACCATCATCCAAGACACAAAGAAATTAAATCTATATCGTTTTAAAGAAAGAGAATTAAATTATGATGGGCGCAGAATTCCTGCAAAATGACAGATGGACAGTGAGGCTGAAATAGTTGTGAAGTGTCATTTTATGACGATGACTTGTCAATCTTTAGGTTCACAGATCGACAACTAAAAACCTCGTTGCAGAAAAGACGTAATTGAAAATAAGAAAACACGTCCAAATACACGAAAAAGTTTACCCCCAGCTGATGAAGAACGGCTGCTTCAAGCTCACGAGTGAAATGGAAGGGAAGTTTTTTTTTAAGCAGATTGTTGGCAAAAAACACAGTCACTATTTCGTCCGCGCAATATCTCGCTTCTTTGCTGTGGGAAAGTGGATGTGGAATGAGCGGAAAAGTAAGACTGTGATCTGTGCATGATTAGTGTAATGACATGTCTGATGACTGGCAAGGACGTGATTGGTTGATGGGCCTGTTTCGGTTCTGCATAGGTATACGTTCAAGATAAGGTGCACGGAGGGTGGGGTAATCGATAACTCAATAAGGTAATCTAATCATTATACAGTGAAACCGGGGCTACCGGGTTATTGCTTCGTCAATGCAATTGCTGGTCAAAGGTGCACAATAGGGAGAGAGAAAGAGAGAGAAATAGATAGACAGGCAGGCAGGAAGGGACATACAAACGAAGTGTTATGCGAAATTATTTAAATACGGAGCTGAATAAGATGGCAGAATTGGTTCTTTCTTATTCAAAGAGAAGATTACTTACCCGAAATTCCTGAATTTGATATGCAAATAGCAAGGATAAATTAGATGTGAGCAACTACTTCTCTACCCAAAGACTCCGATTGGGCTCAGATACGAATATAATATCACAGGGAACCGAATAGTCATTTTAGATAAACACTTAACTTAACCAATATCAATCCAACATGTTGGTCTGTTTCCACGTGCAGTCTTATAATTCTTCTCAGATAACGCTGAAAATATCGTGCAGGGCCGAGGGAGTTATTGTTGGTCAATATGAATTCGAAGCTGGAACTGGCAGACTGGATGGAAGTTCACAAGAGAGGAAGAGTGACAGCGCTGTGCACAGGGATATTTGCCACAGCAGCCGACCCGAGATTTGGGGAGGTATGGACAGTGCAGAGTGAGCAGCTTCAGGACCATGGACAGTAGAGATAAATTCTGCCATTGGTTTGATGGGTTGCTGAAGTCCAAATCTCAAAGGACAGTTTGACTTCTCGACCTTCTCAATGTTCGTGTTAACTTCGTCATGAAAAAGTCCTGATTCAGATCATAGTCACACTTAGCAACTCTGTTCCGTCTCAGCTGCCCGGGTGCTCGGCCGCTCAGTCACTGAAATGCCCCAGCACGCATAGAGTTTGCTGCCACACAGCTGGAACTGCCGCACAGTTTTCAGGCCGTGTGAAATCTCCTGCTCAGAGAAACGGTTGGTCCGTAGATACGTAAAGCATAGAGGAAATGTTGTTGAGGAAAGTCACCTCGGTTTTTTTTTGAAGGACAGCCACAACTTCATTATCTTTTACTTTCCAGTTTACCGGATGCGTTGTTGTGAATTTTGATCTGGAAGTTGGAGGAATGCACTGTTTTGAGACAGTTTTAGAGATTAATCAGTAAAATTGGATTGATCACTGTACTATCGATATTGGAGGAAATTATACATATTTATTTCCAGTTTTCCATCGGAGCATTTTTAAATGTGTAACACTTCTGAAATTTAAAGATATCTGTTAATCTGTCAAGCTATGGGCAATATAGGTTATTCATGTGAGAGATCACATGACATTTTTAATTGGAAATGCCTCAGTTAAAGTGAGTCAATCGCCACATTCGGTATTACTGCAATGACGCGTGAATGTAGCAAAGAGTATTGACTATCGGCCTCAGTTGAGCAAATGCCCGCAGTGAAATAATACGGGCTATGTTGACTAACACCAACCCGCCTTCTTTAATAAGGAGCCTCAGATATGATTGAAAACAACTTCGCCATTTCATGGATTAACTTATTTAGAACGGTCGGTACTCCGGGGTATTCATCACTAAGGCCATGCAAACAGTTTTGAACATTACCTACGCGCGATTTAATTAAAACAATTATGAATCTGAATGATGAGACACCTCACTGTCCCTGTGGGGACGTGGAGGGATTTATACTAAAGACAGCCGGAAGAAATGCATCAGTGTGATTGTTTGTAAATCAACGGATCGAATCCTTCACACAGAAAATGCTGGAAACGTTCAACGGTATCAGGAAAATATATTATATCGTAATTGCAATTATTGCTGTCCCTGGTAAGCAACTATGATTTTATTTTGTTGTTTGTAACTTTACGCTCGAGCTTGTCTCCCGCTTTGATCTGTAGTTGAAAATGTTTGCCTTCTAATCCAATGTTTTCCTTGAAGCAAGCGTGAAATAGTGGTACCGTTTGCATGATGTAATGTCATCAATGTATGACATTAGTTGTCTTTCTCAGCGTTTGAAGTCATTAGTGAAAAGTCAGATTGTACAACCACAGAGAGGCATCCGGCGAAGAAGTCCGCAAATATTCCTGTTACTGCCCGATAATAAATAACAAAATTCGCAGGTGTAATCTGTGTTGTTGAATTTTAGCCACTATATTGCAGGATGCAAACAAATACTTTAAAATAGTTGCGTTAAGCGAATGATCCAAGCAATTCCTATTTTATTTGGCTTTTGGTGATACCAGGTCGCTCTTTTTCCGCCGCTGCTGTCAGTTAAAACAGCTTTTTAGCTGTCGAAACACAGATAAAGAGTTTACTCTCTTCTGTGTGAAATCCACCGAATCGATCGCTCTGGAGTTACTGAGAGTGATCAGCTGCTCATGTGTACAACAGGGAAATTGATCTTTATCGTGTCAATATCCAATTAATTCACATTTCTGCCAGATATTCCTTAACTGTTACTTGCGGTCCTGGTAAATACCACTGTGCACGCAACTCAACGGTGTGACCGTGAGTGAAGAAATTCTGATGTAAACATCGAATTAAATATTACTTCAGAAGTCATTCTGTCGGAAAAACGATAGGAATTGAAGAAGCTGGTTTTATTCACACCAGAGCACGGGAGACCTAGCGGAGACTAATTGTTTATATTTGCTTGGCGAATCATCGGGAGTCGAGGAGCCTGTCGCTCTGGTGTATTGTTCTGTGTTCTATTGTCTATTGAGTTTTATAAGATTACGACCTTCATGGAGATGGTACGTAGACAGAAGCACGTTCCTCCCGATACAGGCGAGTTCTGAACTATTCAACAGAGGTTTAATGTGAGAGAACGTGGATTTTAACAGGATGGGTGTAAAGTGAGAGATCTCATGCAGAGAACGGCAGAACCACGTGACTATAAATGCATTTGACAGGGGAGCAGAATGGGACCATTCAGCCAATCATACCAGAGTAAATTATTTCCCTTTTGTAACTTCAGTCTTTGCTTTGCTGGTCATGTTCCTATTCTGGGTCCCGGTTCGTGACGTTCCTGCCTTTGGTAAACTTCCTCTGTGTATATTTTGTTTGATCATTGGATCCCCTCAGACCGGCTCTGTTGCACAGGTGACGCCCGCCACTCCAGGATCTCCACGCATCTCATCTTCTTCTCGGGGATTATTCCAGTCGACATCTTTCGCACATTTCCAAGATATTCACGGTTTTTATTTAGAGAGCGGAGCCTGAAACCTGACATCAGATGCATCAGACATTGTAGATCTATCAGTCAAAATGCTTCCCCATAGCACTCTGTCTCTCAGAGCCACTGAATCATCGAAATTTGCGGCATTACAGCAGGCACTATCACACTATCGAGGCTCCACCGACTATCAGACACCCACTTATACTAACGTAATATCGATCTCTTGTTCTGTCCACATTTGTTCCGTTCCGTGCAGATTCCACCATTCACACGTACGATAGAAGTAATGTGCAGCGGCCAGTTGACCAAGCAGCACCACGAGTGACTTTCTGATGTCTGATTAAACCCTGGAACCCAGGATGAACCCGTGTAGTCTGAGTGTTAACGCGTAAACTCCGGAGACAAAGTCACCGAGATTAGGACTAAAACTAGTTCTCTGGCCCTGTCAGGGACCCGTACCAAAATTTCCCCATCACTTCCATTGTTGTTATGATTTAGTCAGTGTTGATATTGCTTTTTAACTGTTTTCTCGGTCTTTCCTGACAATTTTATGGGTTTTATGTCGGAACATAAATGCGCATTTCCACCTGTGGTATTTCGGTGTCTTCCAGAATTATCTGCAGGTTTTCTCTCAATTTCGTCTATGCTGACATGATCTTAAACCCAGATTCATCGACCTGCAACGAAACATATTCTTCCAAACCCATCCCTATCGCTTCCACACCCACCCAAACTGCTCTCAGATATTACAATTGAGCTCTTGCGCTGATATCGACTCCGCGCTGTAACTGAACCTCCGGAATAAACTGGACACTGCTTACCTGATTCGCTCCTCGTCCGAGGTGTGTTTGCAACTTGATTTCCCCGCATATTCACTGGTACCGGTGTAAAACGTGTCCCTATCTCTCGGTTCTGACGTAACAAGTTGTGTTTCATTTTCAGCCCACGTGGAATCACAAAATCCTGCCAACTTGGGAGATAAAGGAAAGATACATTATCCTTATTTTCTCCAGGATAATTCTCCTTTCCCCCACGACAGGAAGCAATGGCTGTTAATTCCCTCCGTATCGCTTTTACATTGAAGTAAATTTCATTTGTTTACTGTTTTGAACTTCCCGTTCGCCTGCCAACGCTTGATACGGAAATCACGTGGACCTCTTCTGCCCATTCTCTCGGGTGCCATTCAGAATAATTGCTGCCCATAGAACATTACAGCACAGCACACGCCCTTCAATCCAGGATATTGTGCCGACGGTCTAGAGTAATCTAACGTCAACGTAATCCTTCGCTCCTGCATCCACGTATCTACAAAATAAATTCGTCTTTTTCGCCTCGCCTTGCCTCTGCCTAGAGCCCTGCTTCGCCTCGCCTCTGCCTCTGGAGCCTTGCCAGAATCCTAGTTCTGGGGTCCGAGTCCGAGTCAAGGCCCAGGTTCTGGGTCCTTGTCCAGTCTCTGGCTCAGGACGTAGAATCCTTTTCCGGATTCCTTGTCTCGTCCGGAACCGGTGACATGTCCAGTGTTCTTTCTTCCCCTTTTTCCCTTGCTTCCTTCTCACACCTCTGCCTCGGCCTGGAGACTTGACTCTCCTCGTCTCTGCCTGGAGCCTTGCCCTGTTTGAACCTGTCTGTCTGTGTCCACGCCTTCGCTAGGAAGGTTCGGCCATTTTGCCGCTACCTAGCGTTGGGAACTGTCTTGCCGTGTTCAGCGTTCTGTGTAAAGAGTCCCGGCCCTACGTCCTGTACCCAAGGAGGGATCCCGGCTTTGTGTTCTGTGTGATGAGTCCCGGCCCTGTGTTCTGTAACCAAGGAGGGGTCCCGGCTTTGTGTTCTGTGTGATGAGTCCCGGCCCTGTGTTCTGTACCCAAGGAGGGGTCCCGGCTTTGTGTTCTGTGTGATGAGTCCCGGCCCTGTGTCCCGTACCCAAGGAGGGGTCCCGGCTTTGTGTTCTGTGTGATGAGTCCCGGCCCTGTGTCCCGTACCCAAGGAGGGGTCCCGGCTTTGTGTTCTGTGTGATGAGTCCCGGCCCTGTGTCCCGTACCCAAGGATGGATCCCGGCTCTGTGTTCTGTGTGATGAGTCCCGGCCCTACGTCGTGTACCCAAGGAGGATTCTAAGCTCTGTGTTCTGTGTGATGAGTCCCGGCCCTGTGTCCTGTACCCAAGGAGGGGTCCCGGCTTTGTGTTCTGTGTGATGAGTCCCGGCCCTGTGTCTGTACCCAAGGAGGGGTCCAGGCTTTGTGTTCTGCGTTCCCGTACTCCCTCGACCAAGGTTTTGCTTTCCTGTCTCTTCCTCGACCAAGTCAAGACTTCGGGATCTCGTCCAGTCCTAATCACGTCCAAAAACCTTGTCCTGTCCAAGTCACGGCTTTGTGTTCTCGTCTTGTCATGTGCCTCGCCCAGCCCAGGAGTACCTTGCCCAGCCCGATGCTGGGGTTTCCTCGTCCTGTGCTGGGGTTTCCTTGTCCTGTCCAAGTCACGGCTTTGTGTTCTCCTCTTGTCCATGTGCCTCGCCCAGCCCAGGAGTACCTTGCCCAGCCCGATGCTGGGGTTCCCTCGTCCTGTGCTGGGGTTTCCTTGTCCTTTCCAAGTCACGGCTTTGTGTTCTCCTCTTGTCCATGTCCCTCACCCAGCCCAGGAGTACCTTGCCCAGCCCGATGCTGGGGTTCCCTCGTCCTGTGCTAGGGTTTCCTTGTCCTGTCCATGAGTCTCATGTTCAGTCCTGTAACCTGGTCATGTCCTCGCCTAGTTCTGGGGTCCGAGCCCGAGTCAAAATCCCAGGTTCTGGGTCCTTGTCTAGACTCTAGCTCAAGTCCTAGCCCGGGCCCGGTATCCTTGTCTCGTCCGTGGCCTGTGTCATGTCCAGTGTTCTTTCTTCCCCATTTTCCTTGCTTCCTTCTCACATCTGGTCCTGTTCCTGGTAGGTCAGTGTCTGTGTCTTGCATTTGGATCCAGTCTCAATGCCCCCATAAAGACAGGTGTAATGTAAATGTATTTCAGCAAAGCATTTGAGAGGTACCCTGTGCAAGGTTTTTGAGAAAATAAGAAGGCATGAGATCCAAGGGAACATTGCTTTGATGATCCAGAACTGGCTTGCCCACAAGAAGGCAAAGAGTGGTTGTAGACGGGTCATATTCTGCATGGAGGTCTGTCACTGGTGGAGTGCCTCAGGGAGCTGTTCTGGGACCCTTACCCTTCATGATTTTTTATAAGTGACGTGGTTGAGGAAGTGGGAGGATGGGTTAGTAAGTTTGCTGATGACACAAAGGTTGGAGGTGTTGTGGATAGTGTGGAGGGCTGTCGGAGTTTACAGCGGGACATTGATAGGATGCAAAACTGAGCTGAGAAGTGGCAGATGGAGCTCAGCCCAGATAAGTGTGAAGTGGCTCATTTCGGTTGGTCAAATATGATGACAGAATATAGTATTAACGGTGAGACTCTTGGCAGTGTGGAGCATCGGATGGATCTTCGGGTCCGAGTCCATTGGACGCTCAAAGCAGCTGCGCAGGTTGACTCTGGTTAAGAGCGCACGGTGTATTGGCCATCATCAATCGTGGAATTGAATTTAGTAGCCGAGAGGTAATGTTGCAGCTATATAGGACCCTGATCAGATCCACGGAGTACTGTGCTCAGTTCTGGTCGCTTCACTACAGAAACGATGTGGAAGCCATAGAAATGGTGCAGTGAAGATTTACAAGGATGTTTCCTGGATTGGGGAGCACGTTTTATGAGAATAGGTTGAGTGAACTCGGCCTTTTCTCCTCGGTGCGACGGAGGATCAGAGGAGACCTGATAGTATATAACATTATGAGAGGCATTGGTCGTGTGGATAGTCAGAGGCTTTTTTCCCAGGCCTGAAATAGTTGCCACAAGAGGGCACAGGTCTAAGGTACTGGGGAGTAGGTACAGAGGAGATGTCAGAGGTAAGACTTTTACTCGGAGTGGTGAGTGTGTGGAATGGGCTGCTGGCAACGGTGGTGGAGGCGGATACGATAGGGTACTTTAAGAGACTTTTAGATAGGTAGATGGAGTTTAGATAAATAGAGGACTTTGGGTACGCTTAGTCATTTCTAAGGTAGGGACATGTCCGACACAACTTTGTGGCCGAAAGGCCTGTATTGTGCTGTAGGTTTTCTATGTTTCTGTCTCCTCATCGCTGACAATCCACACTGGGGCACCTTGAGCATGCGCACTTAGCTCACCGCTCCTCTCTCTCCAAACCCTCGACGGTGTGGATTGACGCAGCTCAAACACCATGTATGCATTTGAGGATATCTCAGTTGTTGTTGGGAGAATTTCCGATGGTGAAGGGGAGGGGACAGGAGAGAGAGAGATCAGCTGGTTGAGTGGTGTTGCAACAGCAGCCTTGCACTCAGTGTCAGGAAGAGCAGGGAATTGTCTGTGGATCTCGGGAAGTGGAGGGAACCCACACGAGTTCTCATCGGGGATCAGCAGTGGAAAGCCTGAGCAGTTTCCAGATCCTGCCCGGCAGCATCTCTGAAGGTCTGTCCTGGGCCCAACATATAAACGCAATTACAAAGAGGGCACAGCAGCGGCTGGACTTCATTCGGAGTGAGAGGAGTCTTGGTGTGTCAGCAAAGACTCCAGTAAATTTCTACAGATGTGGCGGGGAGACCATTCTAGCTCTTTGCATCAGCGTCTCGTGCGGGCGGGAGACTGCACAGGTTCGGAAAAAAGACTCAGAAAGTAGTAAACTCAGACAGCTCCATAATGGGGACTGGTCTCCCCGGCATCGAGAACATTTTCCAAAGGCGATGCCTCAAACAGGCGGCATCTATCATGACGGACCCCGATCACTCGGGACAGGCCGTGTTCCCATTGTTACCATCAAGGGGGAGGTACAGGAGTCTGAAGACACACAGTCTAGGGTTCCAGAACAGATTCTTCCCCTCCGCCATTAAGTTTCCGAATGACCAATAAACCAGTGTTACACCTGCTCACTCTGCTTTTCTCGTTTTCCATTATTTATTTAATTTGATTATAAATGTATTTCTCATTGCAATATGAAGTTTATTATTATTACGGATCGCAATGCCCTGCTGCGGTAAAACAACACATTTCAGGACACGTTGCCAGTGATGTGAAACCTGATTCTGATACTTTATTGATCCGGCGCATCAGATATTTTACTGTTTAAGGCCAGCGTCGTTTAGTGGAGATATTTCTGTACAATGTATGCCTTTGTTCCTTACAGGTGAATGCAGTTTTCTATCAGATTTATAAACCACAAGTATATTTTACGGAATCTTTGGAACACATAAGCTCTTTCCAGGGTTTTTATTAACGTGTCTATTAAATTGGGCGCAATATTTCAGCGGGCAATTTATACCAATGGTGAATTCGATAAAGGATTTCAAGCCATTGTGTGAGTGTGGATTTGTGTGAGTCGGCGTGACTCCCTCTGTACTACTCCTGTTCCTACAGCTCCTTGACCGTGAGTGTCTGGGTCTGCATATGCGTGGGTGGCTGTTTGTATGCGTAAGTGTCTCAGTGTCTCAGTGCCCGACTGTCTTTTGGAAATCTGCACATATTTGTATGTATTTGATTATGTGCATGACATTGTAAGTATCTGCGATTTTGTGTACGTGTGTACATGAGTCTGCTTGCGTTTCTGTGTGTGTAACTTTGTATTTTTTCTTTGTTATATCATTGTACGTAGCTTTGTGTCTGACTGTTCGTGAGTGCGTTTATGTGCCTGGGCTTTCAGAATGTAAAGTACACCCAGAATAATAAAACTCGGGTCAGGGAACCAACGTTTATTTTGTCCGGGTGTGAGACCTTGGTGTGAGTTAACGAACCAGTGGTGGCGCCCCGAAGTCTATTTTGATGCTGTACAGGCGAAGAGTGATGTATTCGATCACGGAAACAATCCAGAAATGGTCTGGAGCAAATATGACAACCTGATGTGTACAGGATAAAACAGTCTCCTCCGTGGATGATCCAGCTGGTTTCTCAGTGTAATTAACTATCAGTTATAATAAAAAGGACAATTAGTCTCCTTCATGGATGACCCAGTTGGTGTCTCAGTATAATTAACTATCAGTTATAATAAATAGGATAAAGAAATTACTATGGTGGCACTCAGAGATTTAGAAGTTACACAGATTATAACGAGGAAAAGTTTCTGCAGAGAGGAAAATGTTGTCACCTTCCGTAATTTGTCTCTATTTTGATATGTGAAAAATTAGATACACTCGAAAGGAAACAATCAACATTTCACAGAGGAGTAGTTAAGTCTTCAGATATTGTAAAAGTCTGAAACGAATGCAATCATTGGGAGGGGCTTTGAGTGGGACAAATTGGGGCCTTTGTACGTATTATCGCTGTAAGCCCCTCCCAGTCCATCCTTAAGCAGCAGTAAAGGAAGTATAAAACTCATTACAGAAACAGTCTGGAGAAAGCCTGTCTGCTCTTATGGTCCCGGAACACATCCGACACAGTCAGGGAATCTCACCAACACCCCCACCTTCTGAGGAGGATGAAGCGAGCTGGGCTTCGCACATCCATGCTGACGTCATTCCGCAGCTGCGCAGTAGAGAGAATCCGAACAAGCTGCGTCACTGTACGATCTAGAAACTGTCCGACAGCGGACAAGAAGGCTCTGTAACGGGTAGTCAAAACTACCCAACGTGTAGTCAACCAGGCTACACCCATCAATGACATATATAGAGAAAGGTGCAGTAAATGGCCAGTAACGTAATGAAGGGCCCTACACACCCTGTACGTAGTCTGTATATCCCATCCCATCAGGGAGGATGCAACGTGATACCCACGGCAGGTCCATCAGACACAAGGACAGTTACTTTCCCCGAACACTGAGTGATCAACACCTCCACTCACTAACGCCACCACTGCTGTATCATTTCCCGTCATTCACAGAACGGCGTCATGTTATGGTCATAAACAATCTTTCTATATGAGATCTTAATTATTTATATGTATTGTTTTTTTAGTCATTTATATTATTTGTTTTCTTTTCTCTCAGCTCAAGCTGGTATAACCTAAGGTACAGTCAGAGACAAGCACACTCATTTCCCAGTTGCTACATCTCCGGCCATTCCAGTGGTGCTCAGTATCGTGGCTCCCTAATTGTTTAATGCCAATGTGTAGTGACTTTGGCGTGATACCAGTTGTAGATATTAACATTGGGACAATGTATACCCTTGTCATGTTCCAAAGTCTTTCAGTTTCCCGTTTCAATTCAGCATATTTCTCGTGTTTTTTGCTTATTGATTTCTGTAAGTTACAAGTGTTTGTAATGACTACATCTTTTAATCAAATGGTTCTTGCCTGTTATTCCTGTATTAATACATCCGGGCAGTTTTATGTATTTTCCTGTCTGATCTGTAATAACTGATCTGTCATCATATCATTTGCGTTATTCTGACTCCAGACCGGTATCAGGCTTGTATTTATAATCAGGAGTGATTTATTTTATGAGTTTGCATTTTAAAGCGAGAGTTCATGAATGATGCTTACCACTTGATTGTGCCTGTGTAAGTAATCAGAGAAAATCAATCTGCTACAGGATCCTGTAACCTGTTGGATTGTTTCTGGGTATTTTTGACATTTTCGACGTTTATCATCTCTGAATTTGTTGGTCTTTTATTATGTATTTTTGTGTTAACCACCCGGCTCCGTTCTGCTACAAGGAACGATTCTCTTTCTGGGAAGAGATCTCCATCCCTGAGCGAGGCGTTCGACGCCTCCTTGTCGACATCTAGTCTGCTCAGACTGTGGGGATGTCTTCCATGGGGAGTCAGACTATTCCATTGGTTAATATTTCCTCAATAGTGGTGACGTCTCCGTTTTTCTGGGTCGCTCTCTCATTGAGGTTTACTGGTGTATACTCCTTATCAGAATTGTATCTGCTTTCATGGATTGCCGATTCCTGTTTTCTTTGGTGAAAGTAATTCCTGAGAGGTGAATCCTGATATCCTGATGTGTATTTTATATTTTATTGCTTTTATGCTGCATCAGATCTGGAGTAACAAACACTTTGTTCTCCTTACACTTCTCTACAGAGAATGACATTATTCAATCGTTAAACCTGAATCATGAATCTTGAACTGTGACAGCTCCAAAGCATAAACAGCGGAATTGTCGATCTAACATTACGGCCTCTACCGAATTAACATTCTGGTTGCTATCGGTATTATTTTCAGCGAGTGATCACAATATCTGGGGTTAAGTATCACATCAAGGTTTGGAGCCATTGGGAATAAACTCTGGCTGCCGTCAGTTGTTTTGTCTCCTGATGACGCGTACAATTGTGATCACTGGCCATTTAACTGCGGCTATGAACTGCTCTCTGAACTTAGACTGTGTTACTCCATATATAAATGTGTTCGTGCACAGACTCAGGTTCTGTAACATGAATCCAAGTGCCTGTAAGATAAATTCAGAATCCGTGTAATTATTGGGATCTGTCCCTCCGACGTTATACTTGAAGAAATTGACAATAGTCGCCAACCACAAAATGATAAAGCTGCCGGATATGGTGAAGAGGAGGATGGCAGAGCGCCGCCTGCTTTCCATTTCCGGGTCACTGCAGTTCTCCCCCTTTCTCTGTCCCCTGAGTCCCTTACGAACCCGACTGGCCGCTAAAATGTGCCGGACCGTCAGGGCGTTGAGGACCAGAATTAGTGCGAATGGAATCAGTGGGGTTAAACTCCTGTCGAATCGGTCAAAGCTCACCCACTGGTGTTCAGTGAAGTAAGCTGGGTTTAACTTACAAAGCCATAAAACTCCATCGATTATCTCACGGGTTATGAATGAAATAGAAGGGGATATTTTTTAAACACATAACAGTGGAGATGGTCACAAGAACCAAGGCCGCAGTCTTTCCTGTGCAATAGCTGGCTTTGAGCTTCTGACAACAGATGGCGACAAACCGATCGAAGGTGAAGGTGACCGTGAGCCAGACCGAACAGTCTCTGGAAGCACATTGCAGTACAAAGATAATGCTACACAAGGGATACGTCTCCAGGAAGGATCCCGGGAAATAGTACTTGATCCTGGTAAAGAATGCAGTGACGACAGCCGTCAGATCCGCCGCTGCCATGGCAACCAGGTAGCGCGTGGTGCACGGGGAGAGGCCGCACTTCCCCCGGGACAGGATTGCAATCGCTACTATATTCACTGGGCGTCAGAGAAGAGAAAACAGATATGGAATCAGAACTTTGTCTTATTCTGCTGTGATATTGATAAACTCTGTAACATTTCTAGATATTCCTGCAAATGCGTGCAGGAACACTTATCTCAAAGTGGTCTACCGTAAACTTAGAACATTAGAATGTATCACTTAAGGATTGAAATGACTAAAAGTTATAAACAAGATAGATGCTGAAATCCGAGAGTCAGAAAGTATAGTTCTTCAGGTACTCGGCTCTCACATCTCATGTGAGGGACGAGAAGTCCTTTAATTCGAAGCAGCCCATCAGAACTGGATTTGGAGGTATTGGCAGCTTGATGCTGTAGGTGAGTGTGGAAGGGGGCGCCTCTCTCTGAGCGGAAGCGGGCTAGTCAGAGGGATAAGCTCCAGGGAATGTTACCGGTCAATGGATGAGTCAAATGGGCAAATGGATGGATACAGGATGTACAACATACAGAGCAGAAGACATCCCCTAGGCTCTCCTTCACTCTCAGATGTACCTGGAAACGATTAAATTGAATGAAAGAGGCTGAGGGAACATCAGAAACGGGAAACATCAGAAAGGGGCAACAAGAGACCGAACGTTGTCTCCTTCCCAGTTCTGAAAAAGGCTCTTCCGCCTGCAACGCTCTTTCTTTTCTTACTTTTCCCATGGTTGCGGACAAATCTGCTGATTACCTCCCGGATTTTCCGTTTTTTTCCCATTGTTCTAACGACAACGGGCTTGATAACATTATCCTATCTGGAATCCCGCTTCGGAGCTAATAATCTCTGTTGAAGCATCGAATGGTGACGAGCAGGATCGCTGGAGATGTTCAGTGGGGCAGGTATCATCTCTGAGTTTCAGGAAATAATCTTCCCGTTTGATCAATAAATCTGAGAGTCCCGGTGGTAGAGAACGCACTGAAATGCAGGTAGTGAGGATAGAATTAACTGCACCGTATGAATGTGAAGGGAAATAAACTCTCCCCGGGTATATGCCTCCCTTCAACGAGGTGATAAACTAGCATCAAACGACTTAAGAAGCCAGCATACATTGCAATAGAGCAAATTGTATAAATAATTAGCTGGAAATGCATATTGATCGCTAAGTTGCAGAAATGCAGGCTAACATAAATTCCGCTTCCTCAGTTTGTTGTTGGAGTCCCGGCCCGAAACGACGAATCTTTATTTGTTAAACAGATGCTGCCTCACCGGCTCTGCTCGACAGGAACTTTTGTGAATGTCGCGCTAGTGCTTGATAGAACATTTTGAGAAATTGGAATAACAGTACAGATCGTTTAAAGGGTTCGCGACAGTGGCTATCAAGAACAATTTGTTGATTTTGTTGATTGACAGTAAAATTGCTGCTTTGATTTAAAAAAGTAGTTTCAATTTTCTCTGGGTATTGCAGACTGAGTCTATTTTTCCAACATCCGTGCAGTTGCCTGACGATAAAATCGGAACTACATGTGCCGGTGATATTGAACCTGATAGTGATTCTAACTCCTATTCGTCAATCCGAGACCCACTCCAGAATGGCAAAAAAGAAACAAAAGAAAGATGGACATTTTCACAGTAAGCCGAGTTATTATGTCTTCTCGGCGTAAGTTAATATATCATGTTGAAACTTCTTTCATTGGACTGTATTCCTCTTGATTGAAAAGTAATACAGTTGATTCAGTGATAAAATACAATTACTCACCAATTGTGTCATTTCCGGGAAATGTAAGGCATGGGTGTTTTCGCTAAGCAATTGCAGAGTAACAAGCTGGTGCAATAAATATGTCAACAAGATAACCCGCTCATAATGATCAAGCAGATGTTATGACCCGTGATTATACAGGTCCGTCCACGTATGGACAAGCATTTAAAAAATATCCGGAACTTGCTCGGTGCAATTTATCAGGAGAACCGTAATAAATGAAAGGGCAAAATATTCATCTGCAGTCACTGTGTTCGAATGTAACGAGGAGAAGCAGGAGTTTAAAAACACATCAGCAATCAGCATTAATCAATGAGACGACTACGTTATCGTGCGAGGGATTCTTTGCACATTGGCAGCATGCAAGTGCCTTTTAGGCAAGACATAAATTTGTTGATTTATAATGTGTTTCAAATTCCTGCTTTTCTTTACAAGATTTGCCTCCATTTACATATTTCAGTCAGTAAATGTCAGGATACTATTACATGTCACCTCGCTAATGAATATCCGGAATCTGGAATGTTGAGAAAAAGAAAATGAACTTCTCCGCAAAATAGAAAGAAAACAACCAAACAAACAGTAAGTGCGAAGTCAGACAGGACGAGAATTTTGTTTTCATGTGCCATCAGGTGACAATATCAACGTGCCAGTTGTACCGAAGTGACCAGTGTGTTCAGCCGACGTTAACAGCTGATATTAACCAGAGACTAATCGATTGTACAAGACGTTCCATGCCGGATCTATCCTGGAATGGTTACTTCCCAATAATATTTACGCTATCATCATATAAATGTGCGTTACCACCAGGGACTTTTATCAATTTAACAGAGACTTTTCATTTGTGCATCACGTGCTCCTTTTTTACCTTCTTCCGCATCCACACAGTATGTCGTACGTAAGGCTCTGCAAAGACTCTACAGGCAAAATATATGTTTTTAGTGATGCGTGGTGCGTCCCCATCTTGCCAGCTGGAACCTTTTCAGCAACAGTGACTGGAAATATGATCAGGATTGATGAATGAGCTAAATATAGAGAGATACTGAATGAAAAACTGCACGTCAATAGAGTGCCTTGAAATGAAGAAAACTTCTGTATTTGAGTGACCCAGTCAGAGTCCTGACCATAACCCGATCGGAAATCCCTGGCAGGACCTCTAGATGGCTGTCCACTGCGGCTGCGCCTCTGACCTGGCACAGCCTGAGTAATTTGCAAGGATATCTTGCTCCACTGCATTTTACAAAACTAACAGAGGCTTATCAAAAAAGTCTACTGGCTGTAAATGCTCCAAAAGGTGGTTCAACTAAGTACTGAGCGAAGGGACACGAATAAATTTGAACTTCTGACATTTCGGTTTCAGATATTTTTAGATTTTCACGCTTTATATTATTCCTTGCTTTCTATTTCTACTGTGAAAGCAGGAGCATGCGATTCGGAAATAAACATTCACAGTTAAATTGATCACAATCGCTGGTTGTAATACTCATTTACGTGAACAAAGTGTTGAGCTCTGGGCACTTTTACAAGGTTCTGTATCAACTGATTCGGGTTCAGAATTTCATTTGGAAATGCCCTGCAATGTATTTCCCATCGCAATGAACATCCATTCGCAGCTTGGAACATTCTAGACAATATAACCCTTCCTAAGCTCATGAATAACCCCTCACAGCTAGTACAACCAATATTACTTTTGGATAAGGCTCCATTGGCTTTGCACAACGTGACGGAGCAAGTTTTACCCACTCCTCCTTGCAAACCTCTCAAGCCGTGCCGGGTTAGTTCAGGAGCGGTGCTGGACAGGAATCCTGAGGCCGTGACAGAGATGTTGAATCGGTTTAAGGTCGGAACTGTGATTGGACCCCTCAAGGATATCAATTTTGAGCATTTGAAGCCACTCCACTATTGCTCTGGAGATGTGTTTGGCGATGTTGTCCTGCTGAAAGAGGAACTTCCTACCCAGTTTAAGCTTCCTGGCAGAGGCTGGCCGGTTTTTATTATCGCGCGGTCCGGCATTTCACCCGGTATATGTTTTGTTCATTCATTCTGTGCCATCTACGGGAAATTTCAGAAAAACAGCTTCCGGCTTTCATCAAATCTCACTTCAGTATCATCAATGATAGCGTTGAGCACAGCGTTCTTGACTTTAGTAAGCACATGACACATCATTTAATCTTGCTTAGCGGGCGCAGCAATAACCAGAATGACCAGATAGTAGGTAGGTATCTCTTTACTGGAGGAAGACCTGGGAAAATGAAATGAGTTCTTGTACTGCAGATTCATTCCCCGGCATAAACTCGACAGCTCCCCGATATCGGAAAAGGATAAACCCCGCTGATCTCACATTCGAACTGATCTCCTGTTATAAATGACATCTTCCCTGGTGTAAAGGTGGACTGGTCAATGAAAACTCGGGGTTTAAATACAGCTGACACTGTGTTGCTGTTCCACGCCAAACTGGTGGGGCTGAGAATGACATGAAGCCGCCTAACTAACTGAGCGCTTCACACAGATCATTTCTGCAAACTGACAACATGACACATATCTTCAGTGTTTTACATACTGTTTTGAAAAAACATCACTTGGACTCAATGGGCGTGTGAACATTTGGAACAAAGAACATCAGACACTACACCACAGTACACGCTCTTCACCCCCGATGCTGTGCGATCTTTCAACCTACTCTAAGATCAATCTCACCCTCCTTTCCAACATAACGCTGTATTTTCCTATCTCCCATGTACATATCTCAGAGTCTCTGTAATGTATCAGCCTCTACCACCACTCCTGGCAGGATTTTCCACGCACCCGTCACTCTCTGTGTAATAAAACTCATCCCAGGCTCCCCCGCAATGACTTCCTCCAATTCCCTTTAATGATAGACTTTCATATTGGCCATTTCCACCTCTGGATAAACGTTTCTGGCTATCCACTCTGTGAGAGCTAAAGTTGGAGTGTCCCAGTTACAGAACTTTCATCTTCTCACTCAAAGTCCGTGTCAGTGTAATTACCCAAAACCAAGCGGCAGCTCTCATTGGAATTGAACCGGCCCGACAATTTAATTCGCACTGATAAGTACGTATGAAAATGTCCGACAGAGTGAGCTGGAGGTACACGCACAAAATTCAGGTGGAACTCAGCGGGTCAGGCAGCATCTATGGAGAGGAACCAGGAGCCGACGTTTCAAGCCGAGACCCTCCATCAGGAATGACGTCAGATCCCACCATTGCTGTCTGACCTGCTGAGTTGCTCCAGCATTTTGTATGTGTTACTCTGGATTACCAGCATGTGTAGAACCTTGTGGGTTGATGGTGGAACGAGCAGGTTCAGCGGGGTGGAGATAACGGAGGGAGAATTGATGGAAATTTACAGGATAACAATGGAAACATCATTCCCAGTTTAGGACGGGTGGAGCTCAGCTGGCACGGAGTTCAGATATTTAGTCACAGATAAACAGTAAAGCGAAGAGAACATCACAGAACCGGAATCTGTCGGACTGGCGATGCAGGATTTCCACCGGAAAGTCGTTCATTCCTTTCCTCCCCCTGATGCAGCTGGACACGAGGAGTTCTTCCGGCAGGTTATCTGTTGCTCCGAATTCGAACTGGGAACATGGAATAGAGACCAATACAGGCCATTCGGCCCAGGATGATCTGCCGACATTCTAACCCACTGCAAAATCAATCTAACCCAGGGGTTCACAAACGTTTTTATGCCATGGACTGCCATTAACGAGGGATCTGATAGCCTGAAGTTGGGAATCCCGGATCGAACACTTCCATCCCACGGCGCCCTCTATTGATCAGTCATCCATTTCAAACATTAAGGGTTCCAACACCCATACCTGCGGAACACCACAGGCAGGCGATCATCAAAATAACTCTCCTTCATAATCCTCCGACTCCTGTTCCTCAGGTAATAATGGATCCAGTTTGCTAATTGCTGTGAATCCCATGGACCTAACCATCTGGACAAGTCTCCATTTCCAGACCTCGTCGAGATCAGGTTCTCACTGGTGACCATGGAAACAACATCGTCACTACCCTTTGCTCCCTCCTTGACAGTGGTGGGGCGCGGAGGTGTGGAAACACAGAGCGACAGAAACGATAGCAACGGAATCAGACAGATAGAGAGGAGGAGGGAGGGGATGAGGGGAGAGAGAATAAGGGACGGAGAAGTAAAGTGAAAGAATAAGGGGAAGGGAAACAGACGAAGGAAGGAAGAAGGAGAAGTAGATGCAGGGATGGATGGGAAGATAGAACCTGCTGCAAACACTGGGTAGGTCGGTCTGCATCTGTGGAGATAGAAACGGGGGCATTGATTTACATAAATTTAAACCAAAGAGAGGAAGTTTCGAAGTTCTCCTGTTCAGTGGTTAAATATTTATTATTATATTGTCGCTCTCAAAACTAGCATCTTTCATCCCTAGTTCTGAATAACGAATAATCATGCAACGGTTCCATTGACTAACATACACAAAGCTGTCAGCATTCTTCACAGACTTTTACCACTATTTGTATTCCGTTTCAGGGCGAGGGAGAGTCAACTGAGGGCGAGAGAGAGAGAGAGAGAGAGAGAGAGAGAGAGAGAGAGAGAGAGAGAGAGAGAGAGAGAGAGAGAGAGAATGACGGCTGAAATGTTCATATCGGGGAGGGGCAGAAGTTCAACGTTCAGAAGTTCAGGTTTCGAAGTAAATTTATTATGCAGTACAAACATATCAGCATGCAGACGACTGAGACGCATTTCCTTGTGGGCATAATCAATAAACGCATATTGGAATAATTACCACAATAGGCTCGATTCCTATAATACCCCCTCTTTCCTCATATTCTTTTCATCTTAGACACATTTTGCTGAGTCTCATCCTTTTCACCTCTTTCCGATGTGACCTTGAATTATCCATCTTCCCCCTTCGGCTCCTCCCACCCCCTCTCACACTCACTCACTCACGGGGTTGGTGATTCGCTTTATTTGTCCGTTAAAACACGACAGGTGGAAGGATCAACTCCTGAAAGGCAAAACACTAAAGTCTGAAGGGATGCTAGATAGAACACAGGGAACAAGAGAGATGTGGGACGCAAAAAGACATTTGGTTACAGCTTAGTAACACTACAAATAAACTGTATTGGGACAGAGAGGAAAGAAATGATTGGGCGCAAACGCTGAGAGAAGGAGGGAAAAGCAGAGCCGAGTTTTACACGGAAGACAGAATCGATACGTATGCTGGCATTTATAAATCAGAGCATTGAGTGTACGAGTTGGGATGTAATGTTAAAATTGTACAAGGCGTTGGTGAGGCCAATTTTGGAGTATTGTGTACAGTTCTGATTACCGAATTATAGGTAAGTTGTCAACAAATTAGAGAGAGTACAGAGGAGATTTACTAGAATGATACCTGGGTTTCAGCACCTAAGTTACAGAGAAAGGTTAAACAAATTAGGTCTTTATTCTTTGGAGCGTAGAAGGTTGAAGGGGGACGTGATAAAGGTATTTAAAATTATGAGGGGATAGATAGAGATTACGCGGATAGGCTTTTTCCATTGAGAGTAGGGGAGATTCAAACAAGAGGACACGTTGAGAGTTGGGGGCAAAGGTTTAGGGGTAACACGAGGGGGAACTTCTTTACTCAGAGAGTGGTAGCTGTGGGGAACGAGCTTCCAGTACAAGTGGTAGAGGCGGGTTCGATATTGTCATTTAAAGTAAAATTGGATAGGTATATGAACAGGAAAGGGATGGAAGGTTATGGGCTGAGTGCAGGTAGGTGGGACTAGGTAAGAGTAAGCGTTTGGCCTCGACTAGAAAGTCCGAGATGGCCGGTTTCCGTGCTGTAATTGTTATATGGTTATACAGATAATATAGAGTCGTGCAATTTAGTTGCTGTCCTCTTTTGGCTAAGTGTTACTAACCTCTCATTTTACTCGCAGGAAATATCAATCAGCCACATGATGTCACAATGTAATAAAAAAATGAAAATTTTACCCCTTTGACAAGGGTTCATCTCAACTGAGAAAAAATTACAACATCTTTCCATCTTCTGAGTTTTCTCAGAAAACTAACTGAGCTGGGTTTAAATAGGCTGCAGGTGATGAATTGGAATCGAGTGGCAGTTGACCCCTGCTATCTGGGTGGAGACTGGGCGGTGCCTCGCTGTGTAGCCTGACAGGATCACTGACACTTTTATGGAGACTCCCGACTGTTCAGGTCGATCCCGATGCGGGCAGTGGAACTCCTCGATGGGCGATCGATCAGGAGTTTTATTTATTTATAAGATACAAGGAGCAGTAAGCCACGCCGCCCAGTAATCGCTTCATTTAATCCTAACGTAGTAGCGGTACAGTTCACAATGAACCAGTGAGTCTTTGCACTGTGTGTTTCCTCCCAAAGTTCAGAGACGTACCGGTTGGTAGGTTAGTTGGTTACTGTAATCTGTCTCGGGGGTAGGCTGGGGTAAATTCGGGAGTTTGTTGTGCAACC